>NC_074693.1:18632174-18932174 GCF_029448725.1 Salvelinus fontinalis
GCTGAGTTCCAGACAAACTAAACACCTTCTTTGCCTGCTTTGAGGATAACACAGTGCCACCGATGCGGCCCGCTACCAAGGACTGTGGGCTCTCCTTCTCCGTGGCCGACGTGAGTAAGACATTTAAACGTGTTAACCCTCGCAAGGCTGCCGGCCCAGTCGGCATCCCTAGCTGCGTCCTCGGAGCATGGGCAGACCAGTTGGCTAGACATATTCAATCTTTCCCAATCCCAGTCTGCTGTCCCTGCATGCTTCAAGATGGCCACCATTGTTCCTGTACCCAAGAAGGCAAAGATAACTGAACTAAATGACTACCGCCCTGTAGCACTCACTTCTGTCATCATGAAGTGCTTTGAGAGACTAGTCAAGGATCATATCACCTCCACCTTACCTGTCACCCTAGACCCACTTCAATGTAAGAATGCTGTTCATTGTAAGAATGCTGTTCATTGACTACAGCTCAGCATTCAACACCATAGTACCCTCCAAGCTCATCACTCAGCTTGAGGCCCTGGACTTCCTGACAGGCCGCCCCCAGGTGGTGAAGGTAGGAAACAACATCTCTACTTTGCTGATCCTCAACAAAGGGGCCCCACAAGGGTGCGTACTCAGCCCCCTCCTGTACTCCCTGTTCACCCATGATTGCGTGGACACGCACGCCTCCAACTCAATCATCAAGTTTGCAGACGACACAACAGTAGTGGGCTTGATTACCAACAATGACGAGACAGCCTATAGGGAGGAGGTGAGGGCCTTGGAGTGTGGTGTCAGGAAAACAACAAACAAAGGAGATGATCGTGGACTTCAGGAAACAACAGAGGGAGCACCTCCCTATCCACATCAACGGGACAGCAGTGGAGAAGGTGAAAGTTTTAAGTTCCTCGACGTACACATCACGGACAAACTGAAATGGTCCACCCACACAGACAGTGTGGTGAAGCAGGCGCAACATCGCCTCTTCAACCTCAGGAGGCTGAAGAAATATGGCTGTCACCCAAAATCATCACAAATATTTACAGATGCACAGTCGAGAGCATCCTGTCAGGCTGTATCAACGCCTGGTACGGCAACTGCACCGCCCACAACTGCAGGGCTCTCCAGAGGGTAGTGAAGTCTGCACAACGCATCACCGGGGGCAAAGTACCTGCCCTCCAGGATACCTACAGCACCCGATTGTCACAGGAAGGCCAAAAAGATCCTCAAGGACTACAACTACCCGAGCCACTGTCTGTTCACCCCGCTACCATCCAGAAGGCGAGGCCAGTACAGTTGCATCAAAGCTGGGACCCTGAGACTGAAAAACAGCTTCTATATCAAAGCCATCAGACAGTTAAACAGCCATCACTAACACAGAGTGGCTGCTGCCATTCTCACAAATGGATCACTAGCCACTTTATTAATGCCACTTTAGTAATGATGCTTACATATCTTGCATTACTCATCCTATATGTATATACTGTATTTTATACCATCTATTGCATCTTGCCTATGCCGCTCGGTCATTGCTCATCTATATATTTATATTTATATATTCTTATTCCATCCCTTTCCTTATATTTGTGTGTATTAGGTAGTTGTTGTAGAATTGTTAGATTACTTGTTGATATTGCTGCACTGTTGGAACTAGAAGCACAAGCATTTCACTACACTCACATTAACATCTGCTAATGTGTATGTGACCAATAAAATTAGATGTATTATTATTTTTTTAAATAGAGAAAATCAGGAAGGTGCTAAATACTTTTTCACTACACTCTATACATTTATAAACAGTATATACACTACATGACCAAAAGTATGTGGAAACCTGCTCGTCCAACATCTCATTCCAAAATCATGGGCATTAATTTGTAGTTGGTTCCCCCCCCTTTTCTGCTATAACAGCCTCCAGTCTTCTGGGAAGTCTTTCCACTAGATGTTGGAACATTGCTGCGGGGACTTGCTTCCATTCAGCCACAAGAGCATTAGTGAGGTCGGGCACTGATGTTGGGCGATTAAGCCTGGCTCACAGTCGGTGTTCCAATTCTGGGATTCTGGGATTGATTTGCACTTTTCACATCAAAGTACATTCATCTCTAGGAGACAGAACTCGTCTCCTTCCTGAGCGGTATGACGACTGCGTGGTCCCATGGTGTTTATACTTGCGTACTATTGTTTGTACAGATGAACGTGGTACCTTCAAGCATTTGGAAATTGCTCCCAAGGATGAACCAGACTTGTGGAGGTCTACAATGTCTACAATTATGAGGTCTTGACTGATTTCTTTTGATTTTCCCATGATGTCAAGCAAAGAGGCACTGAGTTTAAAGGTAGGCCTTGAAATACATCCACAGGTACACCTCCAATTGACTCAAATTATGTCAATTAGCCGTTAAGAAGCTTCTAAAGCCATGACATAATTTTTTTCAATTTTCCAAGCTGTTTAAAGGCACAGTGAACTTAGTGTATGTAAACTTCTGACCCACTGGAATTGTGATAAGTGAAATAATCCGTCTGTAAACAATTGTTGGAAAAATTACTTGTGTCATGCACAAAGTAGATGTCCTAACCAACTTGCCAAAACTATAGTTAGTTAACAAGAAATTTGTAGAGTGGTTGAAAAACAAGTTTTAATGACTCCAACCTAAGTGTATGTAAACTTCCGACTTCAACTGTAGATGGGGGCGTGCTCTCTCTGATGTCTCCTGAAGTCCACAATCAGCTCCTACATTTTGTTGACGTTGAGGGAGAGGTTATTTTCCTGGCACCACTCCACCAGGGCCCTCACCTCCTCCCTGTAGGCTGTCTTGTCGTTCTTGGTAATCAGGCCTACTACTGTTGTGTCGTCTGCAAGCTTGATGATTGTGTTGAAGACGTGCATGGCCACGCAGTCATGGGTAAACAGGGAGTACAGGTGGGGGCTGAGCACGCACCCTTGTGGGGCCCCTTTGTTGAGGATCAGCATAGTGGAGGTGTTGTTGCCTCCCTTCACCACCTGGGGGCAGCCCGTCAGGAAGTCCAGGCACCAGTTGCTCAGTTATTCTTCCTAGCACCCAATTAATAACACACACATGCTCACACACATACACACCTTCAATGGCTGCCACCCGACTGATACACTACACACACACTAAACATGAGAGCAGCAGCACCTCTGTGCCCAGCCCTGTGTATCGCTGACACAACACACATACACACAGCCCTCAGAGGCCAATTTAGAATATGTAATGCACTGCCTTCACCATTTACGTTTCACTAAATTGCTGGAAATGTGTGGTAGGAGTCCGTCTCCTGTGTATGCAATGAGGCGCGCGTGTGTGTGTGTGTATGTTTGTGTGTGCGGTGAGGTGGGGGGAGGTGCAGAGGTGGAGGGGTGTTGGGGGGGTTATCTGAGAACAGGGTTGTGTAATTATTTTCATTGGCTTGATGCAGCATGTCAGCGATACAGCGCCAGCCAGCTAGCCTGCTAGGCCCTGATCCAGACACACTGCTCAGTCTGAGCTCAGGTTAACGAGACCAGGGGTTCTACAGGAGACGGAGAGGGAAGCAGAGAAATGGTATACGGCTCTACAGGAGATGGAGAGGGAAGCAAAGAAACGGTATACGGTTCTACAGGAGACGGAGAGGGAAGCAGAGAAACGGTATACGGTTCTACAGGAGATGGAGAGGGAAGCAGAGTGACGGTAAACGGTTCTACAGGAGACGGAGAGGGAAGCAGAAAAATGGTATACGGCTCTACAGGAGACGGAGAGGGAAGCAGAGAAACGGTATACGGTTCTACAGGAGACGGAGAGGGAAGCAGAGAAATGGTATACGGCTCTACAGGAGACGGAGAGGGAAGCAGAGTGACGATATACGGTTCTACAGGAGACGGAGAGGGAAGCAGAGAAATGGTATACGTCTCTACAGGAGACGGGGAGGGAAGCAGAGAAACGGTATACGGTTCTACAGGAGAAGGAGAGGGAAGCAGAGAAATGGTATACGGCTCTACAGGAGACGGAGAGGGAAGCAGAGAAACGGTATACGGTTCTACAGGAGACGGAGAGGGAAGCAGAGAAAGGGTATACGGTTCTACAGGAGACGGAGAGGGAAGCAGAGTGACGGTATACGGTTCTACAGGAGACGGAGAGGGAAGCAAAGAAATGGTATACGGCTCTACAGGAGACGGAGAGGGAAGCAGAGAAACGGTATACGGTTCTGCAGGAGACGGAGAGGGAAGCAGAGAAATGGTATACGGCTCTACAGGAGACGGAGAGGGAAGCAGAGAAAGGGTATACGGTTCTACAGGAGACGGAGAGGGAAGCAGAGTGACGGTATACGGTTCTACAGGAGACGGAGAGGGAAGCAGAGAAAGGGTATACGGTTCTACAGGAGACGGAGAGGGAAGCAGAGAAAGGGTATACGGTTCTACAGGAGACGGAGAGGGAAGCAGAGAAAGGGTATACGGTTCTACAGGAGACGGAGAGGGAAGCAGAGTGACGGTATACGGTTCTACAGGAGACGGAGAGGGAAGCAGAGAAATGGTATACGGCTCTACAGGAGACGGAGAGGGAAGCAGAGAAACGGTATACGGTTCTGCAGGAGACGGAGAGGGAAGCAGAGAAATGGTATACGGCTCTACAGGAGACGGAGAGGGAAGCAGAGAAACGGTATACGGTTCTACAGGAGACGGAGAGGGAAGCAGAGAGACGGTATACGGTTCTACAGGAGACGGAGAGGGAAGCAGAGAGACGGTATACGGTTCTACAGGAGACGGAGAGGGAAGCAGAGAAACGGTATACGGTTCTACAGGAGACGGAGAGGGAAGCAGAGAAACGGTATACGGTTCTACAGGAGACGGAGAGGGAAGCAGAGAAACGGTATACGGTTCTACAGGAGACGGAGAGGGAAGCAAAGTGACGGTATACGGTTCTACAGGAGACGGAGAGGGAAGCAGAGAAACGGTATACGGTTCTAGAGGAGACGGAGAGGGAAGCAGAGAAACGGTATACGGTTCTACAGGAGACGGAGAGGGAAGCAGAGTGACGGTATACGGTTCTACAGGAGACGGAGAGGGAAGCAGAGGGACGGTATACGGTTCTACAGGAGACGGAGCGGGAAGCAGAGTGACGGTATACGGTTCTACAGGAGACGGAGAGGGAAGCAGAGAAACGGTATACGGTTCTACAGGAGACGGAGAGGGAAGCAGAGAAAGGGTATACGGTTCTACAGGAGACGGAGAGGGAAGCAGAGTGACGGTATACGGTTCTACAGGAGACGGAGAGGGAAGCAGAGAAACGGTATACGGCTCTACAGGAGACGGAGAGGGAAGCAGAGTGACGGTATACGGTTCTACAGGAGACGGAGAGGGAAGCAGAGAAATGGTATACGGCTCTACATGAGACGGAGAGGGAAGCAGAGAAACGGTATACGGTTCTGCAGGAGACGGAGAGGGAAGCAGAGAAATGGTATACGGCTCTACAGGAGACGGAGAGGGAAGCAGAGTGACAGTATACGGTTCTACAGGAGACGGAGAGGGAAGCAGAGAAACGGTATACGGTTCTACAGGAGACGGAGAGGGAAGCAGAGAAATGGTATACGGCTCTACAGGAGACGGAGAGGGAAGCAGAGTGACAGTATACGGTTCTACAGGAGACGGAGAGGGAAGCAGAAAAACGGTATAGGGTTCTACAGGAGACGGAGAGTGAAGTAGAGAAAAGGTATACAGCTCTACAGCAGACGGAGAGGGAAGCAGAGAAACGGTATACGGTTCTACAAGAGACGGAGAGGGAAGCAGCTTCGAACTCACACTCTCAAACACGTAGATCCCCTGAACGCAGGTCACTCTCCAGATCCCAATCACCTGAATTCTAATCCCCTGTTCACACACCTGTATGTCATTATCACACACTATTTAGTTCAATTCTTTGCACCCCATCGCCGTGAGGTATTGTTTGTTTTGTGACACACGTCTTTCAGAGCTCTGTTTTCCCCGTGATTTACTCCTCCCGTGTATGATAGTTTTTGCCTGCCTCACTAACGATGCCTTTTCCCTGCCTGTACTTTAGCCTATTGGATTTCCTGTTATCAACCTATTGCCTGATCTCCTAGACAACGTTACTCGCCTGTTCTCTGCCTGAACTGTTGCCTTTTTGGACCCCTGTGTATGACCTTCTGCCTGCCCCTGGACCCAGCTACCTGCCTCCTCCTGTGTATGACCTTCTGCCTGCCCCTGGACCCAGCTACCTGCCTCCTCCTGTGTATGACCTTCTGCCTGCCCCTGGACCCAGCTACCTGCCTCCTCCTGTGTATGACCTTCTGCCTGCCCCTGGACCCAGCTACCTGCCTCCTCCTGTATATGACCTTCTGCCTGCCCCTGGACCCAGCTACCTGCCTCCTCCTGTGGTCCTTTACAAACAAACACCTGCTGCGCCCTGCGCTTGAATCCAGCTCTCTGTCTCCCATCGTGTTCATTACAAGACGGAGAGGGAAGCAGAGGAAGGGTATACACTAGAGGTCGACCGATTATGATTTTTCAACGCCGATACCGATAATTGGAGGACCAAAAAAGCCAATACCGATTAATCAGACGATTTTTTTTATTTATTTGTAATAATGACAATTACAACAATACTGAATGAACACTTATTTTAACTTAATATAATACATCAATAAAATCAATTTAGCCTCAAATAAATAATGAAACATGTTCAATTTGGTTTAAATAATTCAAAAACAAAGTGTTGGAGAAGAAAGTAAAAGTGCAATATGTGCCATGTAAGAAAGCTAATGTTTAAGTTCCTTGCTCAGAACATGAGAACATATGAAAGCTGGTGGTTCCTTTTAACATGAGTCTTTAATATTCCCAGGTAAGAAGTTTTAGGTTGTAGTTATTATAGGAATTATAGGACTATTTCTCTCTATACCATTTGTATTTCATTAACCTTTGACTATTGGATGTTCTTATAGGCACTTATTATTGCCAGTGTAACAGTATAGATTTCATCCCTCTCCTCGCCGCTACCTGGGATCGAACCAGGAACACAACGACAACAGCCACCCTCGAAGCAGCGTTACCCATGCAGAGCAAGGGGAACAACTACTCCAAGTCTCAGAGCGAGTGACGTTTGAAACGCTATTAGCGCGCACCCCGCTAACTAGCTAGCCATTTCACATCGGTTACACCAGCCTAATCTCGGGAGTTGATAGGCTTGAAGTCATAAACAGCGCAATGCTTGAAGCATTGCGAAGAGCTGCTGGCAAAACGCACGAAAGTGCTGTTTGAATGAATGCCTACGAGCCTGCTGCTGCCTACCATCGCTCAGTCAGACTGCTCTATCAAATCATAGACTTAATTATAACATAATAACACACAGAAATACGAGCCTTGGGTCATTAATATGGTTGAATCCGGAAACTATCATCTCAAAAACAAAACGTTTATTCTATCAGTGAAATACGGAACCGTTCCGTATTTTATCTAACGGGTGGCATCTATAAGTCTAAATATTCCTGTTACATTGCACAACCTTCAATGTTATGTCATAATTACGTAAAATTCTGGCAAATTAGTTCGCAATGAGCCAGGCGGCCCAAACTGTTGCATATACCCTGACTCTGCGTGCAATGAACGCAAGAGAAGTGACACAATTTCACCTGGTTAATATTGCCTGCTAACCTGTATTTCTTTTAGCTAAATATGCAGGTTTAAAAATATATACTTCTGTTTATTGATTTGAAGAAAGGCATTGATGTTTATGGTTAGGTACACGTTGGAGCAACGACAGTCTTTTTTCGCGAATGTGCACTGCATCGATTATATGCAACGCAGGACACGCTAGATAAACTAGTAATATCATCAACCATGTGTAGTTATAACTAGTGATTATGATTGATTGATTGTTATTTATAAGATAAGTTTAATGCTAGCTAGCAACTTACCTTGGCTTCTTACTGTATTCGCGTAACAGGCAGGCTCCTCGTGGGGCAGGTGGTTAGAGCGTTGGACTAGTTAACCATAAGGTTGCAAGATTGAATCCCCGAGCTGACAAGGTAAAAATCTGTTGTTTTGCCCCTAAACAAGGCAGTTGACCCACCGTTCCTAGGCCGTCATTGTAAATAAGAATGTGTTCTTAACAAAAAAACTAGAATGCTATTTGGCCCTAAACAGAGAGTATACAGTGGCAGAATACCTAACCACTGTGACTGACCCAAACTTAAGGAAAGCTTTGACTATGTACAGACTCAGTGAGCATAGCCAGCAGCATACCACCCTGCATACCACTGCTGGCTTGCTTCTGAAGCTAAGCAGGGTTGGTCCTGGTCAGTCCCTGGATGGGAGACCAGATGCTGCTGGAAGTGGTGTTGGAGGGCCAGTAGGAGGCACTCTTTCCTCTGGTCTAAAAAATATCCCAATGCCCCAGGGCAGTGATTGGGGACACTGCCCTGTGTAGGGTGCCGTCTTTCGGATGGGACGTTAAACGGGTGTCCTGACTCTCTGAGGTCATTAAAGATCCCATGGCACTTATCGTAAGAGTAAGAGTAGGGGTGTTAACCCCGGTGTCCTGGCTAAATTCCCAATCTGGCCCTCAAACCATCATGGTCACCTAATAATCCCCAGTTTACAATTGGCTCATTCATCCCCCTCCTCTCCCCTGTAACTATTCCCCAGGTCGTTGCTGCAAATGAGAACGTGTTCTCAGTCAACTTACCTGGTAAAATAACGGTAAAAAACAAAATAATAATAATAATAATAATAAAAATAAAAAAAATAGCCTTGCTATTGAGAAAGGCCGCCGTAGGCAGACATGGCTCTCAAGAGAAGACAGGCTATGTGCTCACTGCCCACAAAATGAGGTGGAAACTGAGCTGCACTTCCTAACCTCCTGCCCAATGTATGACCATATTAGAGAGACATATTTCCCTCAGATTACACAGATCCACAAAGAATTCGAAAACAAATCCAATTTTGATAAACTCCCATATCTACTGGGTGAAATTCCACAGTGTGCCATCACAGCAGCAAGATTTGTGACCTGTTGCCACCAGAAAAGGGCAACCAGTGCAGAACAAACACCATTGTAAATACAACCCATATTTATGTTTATTTATTTTAACTTGTGTGCTTTAACCATTTGTACATTGTTACAACACTGCATATATATAATATGACATTTGTAATGTCTTTATTGTTTTGAAACTTCTGTATGTGTAATGTTTACTGTTCATTTTTATTGTTTATTTGACTTTTGTATATTATCTACCTCACTTGCTTTGGCAATGTTAACACATGTTTCCCATGCCAATAAAGCCCCTTGAATTGAATTGAATTGAATTGAGAGAGAGAGAGAGAGAGAGAGAGAGAGAGAGAGAGAGAGAGAGAGAGTGAGAGAGAGAGAGAGAGAGAGAGAGAGAGAGAGAGAGAGAGAGAGATGGAAAAAAGAGCAAGGACATATACAGGATACTAACCTTCACAACATAACCTTCAGTCCAAATCAAAACTACAAAACTACAAACAAAATGACCTGGAAGGATTCCTACTACCAAGGATTCTTATTTCCAAGCTATACAGAAAATGCTCTGGCAAACAAACAACAGAAACCTGAAAACACCATCCAACCTGGAACTGAGTGAGTCATGTTTAGTCTGAAGCTACTAAAGTCAAGAAGAAAAATACATTATAATTACATATATATTTGACTTTATAAGGACTGAATGCTAAGTTAAGGCTACCAAGCTTGCTAGGACAGAACATATTTGACTGCAACTTCAATTAACACCGAGGTGTGAAGTCAGAGGTGTTAAAGCCCTTGAGCCCAACAATGGCAGGAGAGTTTCACAGCCTACCCCACCCAAAGGCTGAAGCCTTTGAAGCCCCCTTCTGCTGTTCAGAGGTCATTACAATACAGTACCCTCGATGTAAAAAATGATAAGGCACAAAAAGAAACTCCTTAAAAATCAAGATACATTTTTTGCTGATGATTATAAAAATGGGAACATAAGCAACTTAATCTTCCACACAGACCATCATCTGGCATGGCACAGTGCTATATTAACACAGACCATCCCCTGGCATGGCACAGTGCTATATTAACCAGACCATCCCCTGGCACAGTGCTATATTAACCAGACCATCCCCTGGCACAGTGCTATATTAACCAGACCATCCCCTGGCACAGTGCTATATTAAAACAGACCATCCCCTGGCACAGTGCTATATTAACCAGACCATCCCCTGGCACAGTGCTATATTAACCAGACCATCCCCTGGCACAGTGCTATATTAACACAGACCATCCCCTGGCACAGTGCTATATTAACCAGACCATCCCCTGGCACAGTGCTATATTAACACAGACCATCCCCTGGCACAGTGCTATATTAACACAGACCATCCCCTGGCACAGTGCTATATTAACCAGACCATCCCCTGGCACAGTGCTATATTAACCAGACCATCCACTGGCACAGTGCTATATTAACCAGACCATCCCCTGGCACAGTGCTATATTAACACAGACCATCCCCTGGCATGGCACAGTGCTATATTAACACAGACCATCATCTGGCACAGTGCTATATTAACACAGACCATCATCTGGCATGGCACAGTGCTATATTAACACAGACCATCCCCTGGCACAGTGCTATATTAACACAGACCATCCCCTGGCATGGCACAATGCTATATTAGCACAGACCATCCCCTGGCACAGTGCTATATTAACACAGACCATCCCCTGGCACAGTGCTATATTAACACAGACCATCCCCTGGCACAGTGCTATATTAACACAGACCATCATCTGGCACAGTGCTATATTAACACAGACCATCATCTGGCACAGTGCTATATTAACCAGACCATCCCCTGGCATGGCACAGTGCTATATTAACCAGACCATCCCCTGGCACAGTGCTATATTAACCAGACCATCCCCTGGCATGGCACAGTGCTATATTAACACAGACCATCATCTGGCATGGCACAGTGCTATATTAACACAGACCATCCCCTGGCACAGTGCTATATTAACCAGACCATCCCCTGGCATGGCACAGTGCTATATTAACACAGACCATCATCTGGCATGGCACAGTGCTATATTAACACAGACCATCCCCTGGCATGGCACAGTGCTATATTAACACACTACCCCTCTGTTAAGAGGGGGGGGGGTGTTAGCGATGGGTGGAAACTCAGGATATTAGACAAAGAGGACTCTAAGTCAGCCAATGTTAACCTGTACAAGTCTGGAACAGTAATGGTACAGGGCAACCCCAAACAGTTTCAACTGGACTTTCACATAATCAAAGAGATAGCTCAGCAAGATAAGCTCTCTCTTGAGAAAGATACCCCCACCCTGAGCGTGTCAGACCAGACCTCTTCATTATACAGTCCAACAGACGAGCCACCCCCAGTGGAAAGTCAACCTCCCAGCACAGAGTACTACTCCCCCATTGAAATGAAGGATAAATTCACCCAGCTGGAGGTAAGACAGGTGGAGCTGGAACAGCAGGTGAACACACTCCAGTCAGCACAAAAAATAGTCCAGCTAGACAACAGCCCCTCAACAAGACCCGGAGAGCTGGAGGTGGAGAGAGTCATATCTGCACTCTGGACTGTGGTGAGACAACATCAACAGGAGAAAGAGCAGGAGCAGGAGAGTATCAGACTGCTGGAGGAGAAGGAGAGGTGGATGGCGTGTGACAGAGAACAACCCATTAGAGAGCTGGCCACCCCCGTAGAGAAGCCAGCAGAACAGCCCACCTCAGACCCTGACCAAAGCCTCGACATCACAACAGGACAGACAAATGAAGAACCCCAAGCCCAGGGGATCCCACACTCTCTGAGCCCCCCCCCTGTCAGCCACCCTGATAGCCCTCCTGACAACCCCCCCCCCCCCCCCCCCCCCCCACACCCACTGAGGACATACACAAGCCACAGATTGTACTCCTTATGGACTCAAATGGGGAATATATACAAGAAAATAAACTTTTCCCCAAAACTTTTCCCCTTCTGTCTGAGGACCAACTAGGGTCGCCCAAACATAATAATACACACAGACACAAACGACAGAGCACAGCAGGAAAGGGAGTGATTGAAAAAGCTTATTCTACTTTCCCCAACGCACAAGTGGTTATCTCCACCCTGCTACAACGAAAATACTTCCACCCTGCTAGCATACAGCGGGTGAACGCAAGTATTTCCCATGAATGTGCCTCAAAACCAAATGTTTATCTGGCCCACCACTCCACTCTGGACTTGAACAGCCTCTATGACCAGGTCCACATATACAAGGCAGCAGTGCCCACCATCGCCCTCAACCGCAGCCCCAACACCTCACACAGGAGCAACACATTAATAGACACCCCGCCCAGACCAGCGAGACACTCTCCCAGACCTGCGGGACCCAACCCCCACTCTTACACTAGCCCAAGCCAATGGCGTGTACCAGATGCTTAGCAGGCTCTACTCACACTTACTGGCCTGAGGCCAAACCACACGACCAACAACATTGGACACTTTATGGAACATAAAGCCTTCACTATCTCATCCTGGAATATCCAAGGCCTGAGGTCCTCTGCCTTTGGCCTAAAGAGCAGGAACCTGGACTTCATCAAAGAAATCAGAAATACAGACATTGTTATCCTACACGAAACATGGAATAGAGGAGACGGACCCACTGGTTTCCCTCTAGGTTACAGAGAGCTGGTAGTCCCATCCACCAAACTACCAGGTGTGAAACAGGGAAGGAACTCAGGGGGTATGCTAATTTGGTATAGAGTAATGCTAACTCACTCTATTAAATTAATAAAAACAAGAACATGATACATTTGGCTAGAACATCAAAAGAAAATGATCTCAACAGAGAAAAATGTCTGTAACGGGTGACGCTCTCCTCATCCTCGGATGAGGTGAGGAGAGAAGGATCCTCAGACCAAAACGCAGGCTTTGGGAAATAAGCCATCTTTATTTAACAACGATGATGGCAACACGAAACGAAACAAAACACTTTCAAACTACAAAACAAGAAAACGACGTTGAACGAAACCTGAACATAAACTTACATAACTAAACATAAACTTACGTACAGGAAACAGACGACATCGAAACGAAAACGAAACAAACAAACGCTACAGTCCAGTGTGGTACGAACAAACATACTGACACAGGAGACAATCACCCACAAACAAACAGTGAGAATGCCCTACCTAAATATGACTCTTAATTAGAGGCAAACGCAAACCACCTGCCTCTAATCAAGAGCCATACCAGGCAAACCGAAACCAACATAGAAACAGATAACATAGAATGCCCACCCAACCTCACGTCCTGACCAACTAACACACAAAAACTAACATAAATAGGTCAGGAACGTGACAGTACCCCCCCCACAAGGTGCGAACTCCGGACGCACCAGCACAAAGTCTAGGGGAGGGTCTGGGTGGGCATCTAACCACGGTGGTGGCTCAGGCTCCGGGCGCGGTTCCCACCCCACCATAATCCATCCTAGCCCCCTCCCTTCAAGAATGTCCACCCTCTTACTTCCCCCACAAAATCCTCCTAATAACATATCTAATAATGACAATACCGGGACAGAGAGATAAACCAAGACAGAGGGATAGATAAGACTATAGAGGTAGATAAAGATAGAGAGGGAGATCAGGATAGAGGGGCAACTCCGGACTGAAAGGCAGCTCCGGACAGAGAGACAGCTCTGGACTGATGGGCAGTTCTGGGTATCTAGCCTTTTCAGGCTGAAGGGCAGCTCATGGCTGACTGACGACTCTCGATGCTCATGGCTGGCTGACGGCTCTCGACGCTCATGGCAGGCTGACGGCTCTCGACGCTCATGGCAGGCTGACGGCTCTCGACGCTCATGGCAGGCTGACGGCTCTCGACGCTCATGGCGCTCTGACGGCTCTGGCTGCTCATGGCGCTCTGACGGCTCTGGCTGCTCATGGCGCTCTGACGGCTCTGGCTGCTCATGGCTCGCTGGCGGCTCTGGCAGATCCTGTCTGGTTGGCGGCTCTGGCAGATCCTGTCTGGTTGGCGGCTCTGGCAGATCCTGTCTGGTTGGCGGCTCTGGCAGATCCTGTCTGGTTGGCGGCTCTGGCAGATCCTGTCTGGTTGGCGGCTCTGGCAGATCCTGTCTGGCTGACGGCTCTAGCGGCTCCTGTCTGGCTGACGGCTCTAGCGGCTCCTGTCTGGCTGACGGCTCTGTAGGCTCATGGCAGACGGGCGGCTTTGCAGGCTCATGGCAGACGGGCGGCTTTGCAGGCTCCTGGCAGACGGATGGCTCAGACGGCGCTGGGGAGACGGATGGCTCAGATGGCGCTGGGGAGACGGATGGCTCAGATGGCGCTGGGGAGACGGATGGCTCAGATGGCGCTGGGGAGACGGATGGCTCTGGCCGGATATGGCGCACTGTAGACCTGGTGCGTGGTGCCGGAACTGGAGGCACCGTGCTAATGACAAGCACCTTCCTACTAGTGCGGGGAGCAGGGACAGGGCACACTGTATTTTCAAAGCCTACTCTACCCCTGATGCGTGGTACCGGCACTGGTGACACCGGGCTGAGGACAAGCACATCAGGATTAGTAGGGGGAGAAGATACAGTGGGTTCAGGGCTCTGGAGACGCACTGGTAGCTTAGTGCGTGGGGCCGGAACTGGAGGCACCGGGCTAGATACACGCACTACAGGGAGAGTGCGTGGAGGAGGAACAGGGCTCAGGATACGCACTGGTAGCCTAGTGCGTAGTGTATACACTGTAGGTACTAGGCTGGGGCGGGGAGGTGGTGCCGGAAATACCGGACCGTGGAGGCGTACTGGCTCTCTTGAGCATTGAGCCTGCCCGACCTTACCTGGTTGAATGCTCCCGGTTGCCCGACCAGTGCGGGGAGGTGGAATAACCCGCACCGGCCTATGTAGGCGAACCGGAGAAACCATGCGTAAGGCCGGTGCCATGTATGCCGGCCCGAGGAGACGCACTGGAGACCAGACGCGTTGAGCCGGCCTCATGACACCTGGCTCAATACCCAATCTAGCCCTCCCAGTGCGGGGAGGTGGAATAACCCGCACCGGGCTATGCACTCGTACAGGAGACACCGTGCGCTCTACTGCGTAACACGGCGCCTGCCCGTACTCCCGCTCTCCACGGTAAGCCTGGGAAGTGGGCGCAGGTCTCCTACCTGCCCTTGGCCCACTATCTCCTAGCCCCCCCCCAAGAAATTTTTGGGAATTACTTACGGGCTTTTTCGGCTTCCGTGTCAGACGCGTTCCCTCATAGCTCCGGTTCCTCTCTCCGGTAGCCTCTGCTCTCCTCAGTGCCTCCACCTGTTTCCATGGCTTTTCGGGCTTCCAGCCACGTCTCCTTGCTGCCTCCTAAAACCACCGTTCCTGGGCTTTAGCTGCCTCCCTCTCTTCCTGAGAACGGCGATCTTCTCCTGCCTTAGCCCAGGGACCTTCTCCATTCATTATCTGTTCCCATGTCCAGAAATCCTTGTTTTGTCCCTTACTCCGTTTCGTTTTCCCTTGCCGCTTGGTCTTAGCTTGGTGGGTGATTCTGTTATGACTGACGCTCTCCTCATCCTCGGATGAGGTGAGGAGAGAAGGATCCTCAGACCAAAACGCAGGCTTTGGGAAATAAGCCATCTTTATTTAACAACGATGATGGCAACACGAAACGAAACAAAACACTTTCAAACTACAAAACAAGAAAACGACGTTGAACGAAACCTGAACATAAACTTACATAACTAAACATAAACTTACGTACAGGAAACAGACGACATCGAAACGAAAACGAAACAAACAAACGCTACAGTCCAGTGTGGTACGAACAAACATACTGACACAGGAGACAATCACCCACAAACAAACAGTGAGAATGCCCTACCTAAATATGACTCTTAATTAGAGGCAAACGCAAACCACCTGCCTCTAATCAAGAGCCATACCAGGCAAACCGAAACCAACATAGAAACAGATAACATAGAATGCCCACCCAACCTCACGTCCTGACCAACTAACACACAAAAACTAACATAAATAGGTCAGGAACGTGACAATGTCCTCCTGTGTGCTACCAATATCCCCCCACTAGAATCACCATACTTTAATGAAGGCAGCTTCTCCATCCTGAAAGGGGGAAAACATTAATTTCCAGGCCCAGGGACGTACTAGTCTGTGGCAACCTAAATGCCAGAACTGGACAAGAACCTGACACCCTCAGCACACAAAGGAACAAACACCTACAGTACCTTAACTTCTCTAGGATAGGGGGCAGCATTTTCACGTTTGGATGAAAAGCGTGCCCAGAGTAAACTGCCAGCTACTCAGTCCCAGGTGCCAATATATGCATATTATTATTAGTATTTGATAGAAAACACTCTGAAGTTTCTAAAACTGTTTGAATCATATCTGTGACTATAACAGAACTTATTTGGCGGGCAAAACCCAGAGGACAAACCATTCAGATTTTTTTTTTGAGGTCACTCTCTTTTCAACGGGTTTTCATTGGGAATCCAGAATTCTAAGGGACCTTCCTGCAGTTCCTATCGCTTACACTGGATGTCAACAGTCTTTAGAAATTGGTTGAGGTTTTTCCTTTGAGAAATGAAGAAGTAGCCATGTTCAGAATGAGGCTCCAGTGAAGTGTACTGTTTGTTAGAGGCGCATGACCAGAAAGCATGCTACACATTGTTTTCCTCCGGTATTGATCACAGATCATCCCGTCTTCAAATTCTATCGATTATTTAAGTTAAAAAATACCTAAAGTTGTATTACAAAAGTAGTTTGAAATGTTTGAACAAAGCTTACAGGTAACTTTTGAGATATTTTGTAGTCACGTTGTGCAAGTTGGAACCGGTGTTTTTCTGGATCAAACACGCCAAATAAATGGACATTTTGGATATATATCGACGGAATTAATCGAACAAAAGGACCATTTGTGATGTTTATGGGACATATTGGAGTGCCAACAGAAGAAGCTCGTCAAAGGTAAGGGATTAATTCTATTTTTATTTCTGCGTTTTGTGTCACGCCGGGAGGGTTGAAATATGATGGTCTGTGATTGTTAGCTGGGGTGCTATCCTCAGATAATAGCATTGTTTGCTTTCGCCGTAAAGCATTTTTGAAATCTGACACGTTGGCTGGATTCACAAGTGTAGCTTTAATTTGGTATATTGAATGTGTGATTTCATGAAAGTTAAATTTTTATAGTAATTTATTTGAATTTAGCGCTCTGCATTTTCACTGGATGTTGGCCAGGTGGGACGCTACCGTCCCACATATCCCAGAGAGGTTAAGGTGACAGCATTCCCTCCCCCATATGCCCCCCTAGGCACAACTACCACAACATAACCAACAAAAATGGGTCATAACTCCTGCAGCTCTGTCACACGCTGGGTATGTACATAGTCAATGGTAGGCTTCGAGGGGATTCCTATGGTAGGTACAGTTGAAGTAGGAAGTTTACATACTTTTTCCAACAATTGTTTTCAGACAGATTATTTAACTTATAATTTACTGTATCACAATTCCAGGGGATCAGAAATTTACATACACTAAGTTGACTGTGTTTTTTAACAGCTTGGACAATTCCAGAAATGTATGTCATGGCTTTAGAAGCTTCTGAACAGCTAATTGACACCATTTGAGTCAATTGGAGGTGTACCTGTGGATGTATTTCAATGCCTACCTTCAAACTCAGTGCCTCTTTGCTTGACATTATGGGAAAATCAAACGAAATCAGCCAAGACCTCAGAAAACAAATTGTAGACCTAGCCAAGTCTGGTTCATCCTTGGGAGCAATTTCCAAATACATGAAGGTACCACGTTCATCTGTACAAGCAATAGTACAAAGTATAAACACCATGGGATCCCATGGCACTTATCGTAAGAGTAGGGGTGTTAACCCCGGTGTCCTGGCTAAATTCCCAATCTGGCCCTCAAACCATCATGGTCACCTAATAATCCCCAGTTTACAATTGGCTCATTCATCCCCCTCCTCTCCCCTGTAACTATTCCCCAGGTCGTTGCTGCAAATGAGAACGTGTTCTCATTCAACTTACCTGGTAAAATAACGGTAAAAAAAAAAAAAAAAAAAAAAAAAATGGGACCATGCAGCCCTCATACCGCTCAGGAAGGAGACGCGTTCTGTCTCCGAGAGATTAACGTACTTTGGTGAGAAAAGTGCAAATCAATCATCAATCCCAGAACAGCAAAGGACCTTGTGAAGATGCTGGAGGAAACAGGTACAAAAGTATCTATATCCACAGTAAAGCGAGTCTTATATCGACATAACCTGAAAGGCCGCTCAGCAAGGAAGAAGCCACTGCTCCAAAACCGCCATAAAAAAGACAGACTACGGTTTGCAACTGCACATGGGGACAAAGACCGTACTTTCTGGAGAAATGTCCTCTAGTCTGATGAAACAAAAATAGAACTGTTTGGCCATAATGACTATCGTTATGTTTGGAGGAAAAATAGGGAGGCTTGCAAGCCGAAGAAGAACACCATCCCAACCGTGAAGCACGGGGGTGGCAGCATCATGTTGTCGGGGTGCTTTGCTGCAGGAGGGTCTGGTGCACTTCACAAAATAGATAGCATCATGAGGAGGAAAATTATGTGGATATATTGAGGCAACATCTCAAGACATTAGTCAGGAAGTTAAAGTTTGGTCGCAAATGGATCTTCCAAATGGACAATGACCCCAAGCATACTTCAATAGTTGTGGCAAAATGGCTTAAGGACAACAAAATCAAGGTATTGGAGTGATCATCACAAAGCCCTGACCTCAATCCTATAGATATTTGTGGGCAGAACTGAAAAAGCGTGTGCGAGCAAGGAGGCCTACAAACCTGACTCAGTTATGCCAGCTCTGTCAGGAGGAATGGGCCAAAATTCACCCAACTTATTGTGGGAAGCTTGTGGAAGGCTACCCGATACGTTTGACCCAAGTTAAACAATTTAAAGGCAATGCTACCAAATACTAATTGAGTGTATGTAAACTTCTGACCCACTGGGAATGTGATGAAAAAAATAAAAGCTGAAATAAATCATTCTCTGACATTTCACATTCTTAAAATAAAGTGGTGATCCTAACTGACCTAAGACAGGGAATTTTTACTAGGATTAAATGTCAGGAATTGTGAAAAACTGAGTTAAAATGTATTTGGCTAAGGTGTATGTAAACTTCCGACTTCAACTGTACACTTATAGCTCATCTCCTGGCAGTAGTACTGAAGACCACTTTATCACTGACCTCAACCCAGAGTCTTTCAGAGCGTTCACAGTCAGCCCACTGACACCTCTATCAGATCACAGCAAAATCACAATCTACTTGAACAGAGCAATACTCAATCATTAGGCATCAAAGCCAAAGTAACTGAATATATTATTAAGAAATGCTATAGATGGAAGGAAAGTAGTGTGGAAACCTACAAAAAAACAATTTGGCAACAACAAACTTACTGGACAAAATGTTTCACTGTAATATTGAAGCTGTAAACTTGGCAGTAGAAAACCTCTCAGCTTCCAAACAGAAACCCGAAGAAAATTAACAACAATGACAAATGGTTTGATGAAGAATGCAAAAACCTAAGAAAGAAATGGAGAAACCTATCCAACCAAAAACATACAGCCCCAGAAAATCTGAGCCTACGCCTTAACTATGGTGAATCACTAAAACAATACAGAAATACTGTGCACTACGGAAAAAGAAGGAACAGCACGTCAGAAATCAGCTCAATGTAATTGAAGAATCCAATCTAACCAGGGTGGCAGGTAGCCTAGCGGTTAGAGCTTTGGGCCAGTAACCAAAAGGTTGCTAGATCGAATCCCTGAACGGATGAGGTCAAAATCTGTCGTTCTGTCCCTAAACAAGGCAGTTAACCCACTATTCCTAGGCTGTCATTGTAAATAAGAATTTGTTCTTAACTGACTTGCCTGGTTAAATAAACAAACAACAACACAAAGATTTATCTATCCTAAATGGAGATGTATGGGTAAACCACTTCTCTATAACAAACTACAAATCTTAGAATCACCTATTAAAGACTACCAAACCAATTGTGTCCTCCAATTACATTGAATGAACAGGTATCAAAATACAAACCCTCCAACCCAAAAAGGCCTGTGGTGTTGATGGTGTCCTCAATGAAATGATAAAATATACAGTCCACAAACTCCAATTGGCTGTACTTAAACTCTTTAACATCATCCTCAACTTTGGCATCTTCTCCAATATTTGGAACCAAGGACTGTTCACCCTAAACCACAAAAGTGGAGACAAATTTGACCCCAATAACTACCGTGGGATATGCGTCAACAGCAACCTTGGGAAAATCCTCTGCATTATCATTAACAGCAGACTTGTACATTTCCCCAGTGAAAACAATGTACTGAGCAAATGTCAAATTGTCTTTTTACCAAATTACCGTACGGCAGAGCATGTATTCACCCTGCACACCCTAATTGACAAACAAACAAACCAAACCAAAACAAAGGCAAAGTCTTCTCATTCTTTGTTGATTTCAAAATATACAAATTGATGGAAAGTGGTGTTGGGGGAAAAACATACAACATTATAAAATCCATGTACACAAACAAGTGTGTGGTTAAAACTTGAAAAAACACAAATTTCTTTCCAAAGGGCCGTGGAGTGAGACAAGGATACATCTTAAGCCCCACCCTCTTAAACATATACAGTATATCAACGAATTGACGAGGGCACTAGAACAGTCTGCAGCACCCGGCCACACCCTACTAGAATATCAAGTCAAATGTCTACTATTTGCTGATGATCTGGTGCTTCTGTCACCAACCAAGGAGGGCCTACAGCAGCACCTAGATCTTCTGCGAAAATTCTGTCAGACCTGGGCCCTGACAGTAAATCTCAGTAAGACAAAAATAATGGTGTTCCAAAAAAGGTAAATTTGCCAGGACCACAAATACAAGTACCATCTAGACACCATTGCCCTAGAACACACAAAAGCGATACATACCTCGGCCTAAACATCAGCGCCACAGGTAACTTCCACAAAGCTGTGAACAAGCTAAGAGACAAGGCAAGAAGGCCTTCTATGCCATCAAAAGGAACATAAAATTCAACATACCAATTAGGATCTGGCTAAAAAATACTTGAATCAGTTACAGAACCCATTGCCCTTTATGGCCTCCCGGGTGGCGCAGTGGACTAGGGCACTGCATCGCAGTTCTAGCTGCGCCACCAGAGTCTCTGGGTTCGCGCCCAGGCTCTGTTGCAGCCGGCCGCAACCGGTTAGGTCCGTGGGGCGACGCACAATTGGCATAGCGTCGTCCGGGTTAGGGAGGGTTTGGCCGGGAGGGATATCCTTGTCTCAGTATGTAAAAATGTAATAAAATGTATGCCCTCTACTGTAAGTCGCTCTGGATAAGAGCGTCTGCTAAATATGTAAAATGTAAATGTATGGTTGTGAGGTCTGGGGTCCACTCACCAACCAAGAATTCACAAAAAGGGACAAACACCAAATTGACACTCTGCATGCAGAATTCTGCTAAAATATCCTCTGTGTACAATGTAAAACACCAAATAATGCATGCAGAAGAGAACTATTTCGGTAAAGGAAGCGATTCCCAAACCTTCCATAACAAAGCCATCAGCTACAGAGTGATGAACCTGGAGAAGAGTCCCCTAAGCAAGCTGGTCCTGGGGCTCTGTTCACAAACAGATCCCACAGAGCCCCAGGACAGCAACACAATTAGACACAAGCAAATCATGAGAAAACAAAAAGATAATTACTTGACACATTGGAAAGAAGTAACAAAAAAACAGAGCAAACTAGAATGCTATTTGGCCCTAAACAGAGAATACAGAGTGGCAGAATACCTGACTATTGTGACTGACCCAAACTTAAAGAAAGCTTTGACTATGTACAGACTCAGTGAGCATAGCCTTGCTATTGCTTCTCAAGAGAAGACAGGCTATGAGCTGTAAAATGAGTTAGACTTCCTAACAAATATATATATTTTTAACCTTTATTTAACTAGGCAAGTCAGTTAAGAACAGATTCTTAATTTCAATGACGGCCTCAGAACAGTGGGTTAACTTATATTGCGCTATAACCACGATGCAACACAATCGTGGCGGTCCTAATTCCTTTTAACTGCCTTGTTCAGGGGCAGAACGACAGATTTTTACCTTGTCAGCTCAGGGATTCGATCTAGCAACCTTTCGGTTAATAGTCCAACTCTAACCACTAGGCTACCTGCCACCCCAATATGTATGACCATATTAGAGACACATATTCCCCCCAGATTACACAGACCAACAAAGAATTCGGTGAAATACCACAGTGTGCCATCATAGCAGCAAGATTTGTGACCTGTTGCCACAAGAAAAGGGCAACCAGTGAAGAGCTAACATCATTGTAAATACAACCCATATTTATGTTCATTTATTTTCCCTTTTGTACTTTAACTTGTTGCACATTGTATCACATTTGTAATGTCTTTATCATTTTGGAATGTGTAATGAGTGTACTGTTTAATGTTAATTTTTATTATTTATTTCACTTTAATTTATTATCTATTTCACTTGCTTTGGCAATGTTAGCATATGTTTCCCATGCCAATAAAGCCCTTAAATTGGGAGAGAGAGAGAGGGAGACTGGGAGAGAGAGAGAGAGAGAGAGACTGGGAGAAAGAGAGAGAGAGAGAGACTGGGAGAGAGAGAGAGAGAGAGAGAGAGAGAGAGAGAGAGAGAGAGAGAGAGAGAGAGAGAGAGAGAGAGAGAGAGAGAGAGAGAGAGAGAGAGAGAGAAGAAGGTAAGAAAGAGAGCACCCAGAGGAAGCCAGGTCATGGACTGAGTAGAGTGGAAGGAGGCCCTTTCAATTCCCCCCTTTATTGTTGTTCAATTATTCACTCCTTTGCTTTGGGGGTGATAGGCCCTCCATTACGGGAGATATTTCTTTAAATATTCCTTAAAATGGCGCCGGAAGGAATGGCAGCAGTTTTACGGGCACCCAACCAATTGTGCTATTATGTGTTTTTTTTTGGAGTTATTTCTAACTTATTTTGTACATAATGTTTCTGCCACCGTATCTTACAGCAAAAAATAGCTTCTGGATATCAGGATAGCGATCACTCACCTCGGATTAGACAAAGATTTCTTCTTCAACAAGCAGGACGCACAGGACATTCACCCAACACCCAACAAGGCCAACATCCCAGTTATTTGCAAGAGGAAGCGACGCAGGTACAGAGGACACAGAGCAGGGTGCCTCGTAAGGATCCGCAGAAGGCGAGTGGGAAAGCTGCCGTTCCCGTCAATATTACTCACCAACGTGCAATCATTAGACAATAAATTAGACGAGGTATGATCACGAATATCCTACCAACGGGACATCAAAAGCGGTAATATCTTATGTTTCACGGAATCGTGGCTGAATGATGACATGGATATTCAGCTAGCGGGATGTACGCTGCACCGGCAAGATAAAACAGCACATTCTGGTAAGACGGGGGGGGGGGGGGGGGGGGGGGGTCTGTGCATATTTGTAAACAACAGCTGGAGGAAGTCTCTAGATTTTGCTCGCCTGAAGTAGAGCATATTGTGATAAATTGCAGGCCACACTACTTGCCTAGAGAGTTTTTAGCTATACTTTTCGTAGTTGTTTATTTACCACTACAGACAGATGCTGGCACTAAGACCGCACTCAGTCAGCTTTATAAGGAAATAAGCAAACAGGAAACCGTTCACGCAGAGGCGGCGCTCCTAGTGGCCGGAGACTTTAATGCAGGGAAACTTAAATCAAAATGTTAAATGGGCAACTAGAAGGAAAAAAATTCTAGATCACCTGTACTCCACACACAGAGATGCATACAAAGCTCTCCCTCGCCCTCCATTTGGTAAATCTGACCACATTCTATCCTCCTGATTCCTGCGTACAAGCACAAATTAAAGCAGGAAGCACTAGTGACTCAGTCTATAAAAAAGTGGTCCGCAGTGACTGTACGTACATACCCCAACCAGAAGCCATGGATTACAGGCACTACTGCTTAAAGGTGCGGGACTATAACCCGGAAGCATATAAGAAATCCTGCTATGCCCTCCAACGAACCATCAAACAGGGCTAAGATTGAATCGTACTACACCGGCTCCGATGCTCGTCTTATGTGGCAGGGCTTGCAAACTATTACAGACTACAAAGGGAAGCACAGCCGCGAGCTGCCCAGTGACACGAGCCTACCAGACGAGATAAACCACTTCTATGCTTGATTCGAGGCAAGCAACACTGAGGCATGCATGAGAGCATCAGCTGTTCAGCTGGACGACTGTGTGATCGCACTCTCCGTAGCCGACGTGAGAAAGACCTTTAAACAGGTCAGCATTCACAAGGCTGTAGGGCCAGACGGATTACCACGACGTGTGCTCCGGGCATGTGCTGACTAACTGTCAGATGTCTTCACTGACATTTTGTCCCTGACTAAGTCTGTAATACCAACATGTTTCAAGCAGACCACCATAGTCCCTGTGCCCAAGAACACGAAGGCAACCTGCCTAAATGACTACAGACCCGTAGCACTCACATCCGTAGCCATGAAGTGCTTTGAAAAGCTGGCAATGGCTCACATCAACACCATTATCCCAGAAACCCAAAACCCACTCCAATTTGCATACCGCCCTAACAGATCCACAGATGGTGCAATCTCTATTGCACTCCACACTGCCCTTTCCCACCTGGACAAAAAGAACACTTATGTGAGAATGCTATTCACTGACTACAGCTCAGCCTTCAACACCATAGTACCCTCAAAACACCTCCCTCTGCAACTGGATCCTGGACTTTCTGACAGGCCGCCCACAGGTGGTGATGGTAGGTAGCAACACATCTTCCACGCTGATCCTCAACACTGGAGCCCCTCAGGGGTGCGTGCTCAGTCCCATTCTGTACTCCCTGTTCACCCACGACTGCATGGCCAGGCACGACTCCAACACCATCATTAAGTTTGCAGACGACACAACAGCGGAAGGCATGATCACCGACAACAACGAGACAGCCTATAGGGAGGAGGTCAGAGACCTGGCCGGGTGGTGCCAGAATAACAACCTATCCCTCAACATAACCAAGACTAAGGAGATGATTGTGGACTGCAGGAAAATGAGGACCGAGCACGCCCCCATTCTCATCGACGGGGCTGTAGTGGAGTAGGTGGAGAGCTTCAAGTTCCTTGGCGTCCACATCACCAACAAACTAGAACAGTCCAAACACATCAAGACAATCGT
Organism: Salvelinus fontinalis; assembly: GCF_029448725.1. NCBI lineage: Eukaryota > Metazoa > Chordata > Actinopteri > Salmoniformes > Salmonidae > Salvelinus > Salvelinus fontinalis. The sequence continues at coordinate 18,657,408 of NC_074693.1, forward strand.
GAAGAGAGCACGACAAAGCCTTTTCCCCCTCAGGAAACTAAAAAGATTTGGCATGGGTCCTCAGATCCTCAAAAGGTTCTACAGCTGCAACATCGAGAGAATCCTGACTGGTTGCATCACTGCCTGGTACGGCAATTGCTCGGCCTCCAACCGCAAGGCACTATAGAGGGTAGTGCGTACGGCCCAGTACATCATTGGGGCTAAGCTGCCTGTCACCCAGGACCTCTACACCAGGCGGTGTTGGAGGAAGGCCCTAAAAATTGTCAAAGCCCCCTGCCACCCCAGTTATAGACTGTTCTCTCTACTACCGCATGGCAAGCGGTACCGGAGTGCCAAGTCTAGGACAAAAAGGCTTCTCAACAGTTTTTATCCCCAAGCCATAGCCATAAGACTCCTGAACAGGTAATCAAATGGCTACCCGGACTATTTGCATTGTGTGCCTCCCCCAAACCCCTCTTTTACGCTGCTGCTACTCTCTGTTTATCATATATGCATAGTCACTTTAACTATACATTCATGTACATACTACCTCAACTGGCCCGACCAACCAGTGCCCCCGCACATTGGCTACCTGGACTATCTGCATTGTGTCCCGCCACCCACCACCCGCCAACCCCTCTTTAACGCTACTGCTACTCTCTGTTTATCATATATGCATAGTCACTTTAACCATACCTACATGTACATACTACCTCAATCAGCCTGACTAACCGGTGCCTGTATATAGCCTCGATACTGTTATAGCCTCACTACTGTATATAGCCACACTACTTGTAACGGCTGTTGGAAGGAGAGGACCAAGGTGCAGCCTGGTACGTGTTCATATTTATTTAATAACAAAAATAACAAAGAGAACAACCGAAACAGTTCTGGCTGGTGCAGACACACAACAGAAAACAGGAAACAACTACCCACAAACACAGGTGGGAACAGGCTACCTAAGTATGGTTTTCAATCAGAGACAACGATAGACAGCTGCCTCTGATTGGGAACCATACCAGGCCAAACACAGAAATACAAAACATAAATGCCCACCCAACTCACGCTCTGACCAACCAAAATAGAGACATAAAAAAGGAACTAAGGTCAGGACGTGCCACTACTGTTATTTTTCACTGTCTATTTTACTGTTGTTTAATTTCTTTACTTACCTATTGTTCACCTAATACCTTTTTTTGCACTGTTGGTTAGAGCGTGTAAGTAAGCATTTCACTGTAAGTTCTACACCTGTTGTATTCGACACACGTGACAAATAAACTTTGATTTGATTTGATTTTCTCTCTCTCTCTCTCTCTCACTCTCTCTCTCTCTCTCTCTCTCTCTCTCTCTCTCTCTCTCTCTCTCTCTCTCTCTCTCTCTCTCTCGGGCAGAGAGCTATTGTGTGAGCCATGTTATAATAGTGAAGTATAACACAACAGTGAGAAATTAGACAAAAAAAGACCTGCTCAGTGATTAAAACTGCATGAGCCCCTGAACTCTCCCTGACTCGCAACGACATGATACGCAGGAGGAGTACGTGCTACTGAGAGTGTCACGGTCTTTAACACACGGTGGGGCAGAGAGTAAGGGGGCTAAGTGGGGTGGTGCGGGAAGATGGAGGGGGAGAGAGTACAGCACCTCTCGCTCTGAGACACTTGTCACAAACATGCATTTGACATATGAAGGAAAGGGTATGTTACACAAGCCATCAATCTGCCCTCACAAGTAAGCTAAGGTGGATACAAGCATTGTTGAGGCATTATTAGGACCCTGAAAGCAGATCATATTAGAGGAAGATTGGACTAATGACCAAACAGAATAAACAATCTAACAGTCGAAATGCTAGAAAAAATTCATGAAATTGAAGGAGATAAAATTGGAGGGAAAAATTGAAGTGGTGACAGGGAGGTGGTGACAGGGAGGTGGTGACAGGGAGGTGGTGACACGGAGGTGGTGACAGGGAGGTGGTGACAGGGAGGTGGTGACAGGGAGGTGGTGACAGGGAGGTGGTGACAGGGAGATGGTGACAGTGAGGTGGTGCCAGTGAGGTGGTGACAGTGAGGTGGTGACACGGAGGTGGTGACAGGGATGTGGTGACAGGGAGGTGGTGACAGTGAGGTGGTGACAGTGAGGTGGTGACACGGAGATGGTGACAGTGAGGTGGTGACAGTGAGGTGGTGACAGTGAGGTGGTGACAGTGAGGTGGTGACACGGAGATGGTGACAGTGAGGTGGTGACACGGAGGTGGTGACATGGAGATGGTGACAGTGAGGTGGTGACAGTGAGGTGGTGACAGTGAGGTGGTGACAGTGAGGTGGTGACACGGAGATGGTGACAGTGAGGTGGTGACAGTGAGGTGGTGACACGGAGGTGATGACAGGGATGTGGTGTCAGTGAGGTGTTGGCGTTGCTGTCAGAGCGTGTTCTGTTAAATAACAGCTACAGCGACCAACAGCTCCTACAATGTTAATGGCAAGAGATTCCCTCCATTGCCTCACTGTTGCTGACACTGACAGGCCCAGGTTAGACCAGACCACCCTCCTGCTGCTGGGGCTCCACATTGAGATTCTGCCTCATCCCCTATACCAGAGGCCCCCAAGACTCCACTGAGCCACAGTCACCCATGGCAGAACAAGGGTAAATCCTGAGAGACTAGAGAGGGGGCCAGTGACAGGGGACAGCTTGTAAATGCTCCCTACAGAGGAACACTCTACCTCTCTCCTCCTACATCTACTAATGATACTACAACCTACAGGATACTTCATATGGCTAATGAAAACTTACTAAAACATAGCATCTGGCCACATTAATTCATCCCGCTCCCATCCCATTCTCTCCTGTATCCTATTATATCTCTCTCCCAGTGCCCATCAGATGAGAATGAATTATAAAGGAAGGGGTGCTCAATCCAGGAAAATCAATACTAACAATGTTCGAGTTAACCATGCAGCTCCAGAGCATTCCCTCTCCCTCTCTCCCTCCCAATCTATCTTCCTTCCTTCCGCTCTCTCTCTCTCTCTCTCTCTCTCTCTCTCTCTCTCTCTCTCTCTCTCTCTCTCTCTCTCTCTCTCTCTCTCTCTCTCTGTACCTTTCTCCCTTCCTTCCGGTCTACCTCCCATCTCTCCCTTCATCTCTCCGTCTCGCTCTCTGACTCACAGGAGGAGGGAGACATTACCCAGACCCACCTCTCTCTGCATGCTAAAGAGTCTACCGAGGCAAATTAGCTACTTCTACAGCATAGCACACTTATTATGAAGTTAGTATCAAGGTTTATAGTCTGGTTTATACACTTGATGAGGGAGGAGGTAAATGATGACTGAACACCACTTGATGAGGGAGGAGGTAAATGATGACTGAACACCACTTGATGAGGGAGGAGGTAAATGATGACTGAACACCACTTGATGAGGGAGGAGGTAAATGATGACTGAACACCACTGATGAGGGAGGAGGTAAATGATGACTGAACACCACTTACCTACGCTGCTTGGCTCTGCCTCCCCCTCCGGAAAGCCCCCAAACCTTTAATGCAGCCCAAGACCCTTACCCTCCCTGCATTACACTAGTTACCCTCCCTCCAGCACACCTCTTATCCTTCCTCCATCACATTAGTTATCCTCCCTCCATCACACCTCTTATCCTCCATCCATCACACCTCTTATCCTCCATCCATCACACCTCTTATCCTCCATCCATCACACCTCTTATCCTCCATCCATCACACATCTTAACCTCCATCCATCACACCTCTTATCCTCCATCCATCACACATCTTAACCTCCATCCATAACACCTCTTATCCTCCCTCCACCACACCACTTATTCTCCATTCATCACACCTCTTATCCTCCATCCATAACACCTCTTATCCTCCATCCATCACACCTCTTATCCTCCCTCCACCACACCACTTATTCTCCATTCATCACACCTCTTATCCTCCATCCATCACACCTCTTATCCTCCATCCATCATACCTCTTATCCTCCATCCATCACACATCTTAACCTCCATCCATCACACCTCTTATCCTCCATCCATCACACCTCTTAACCTCCATCTATAACACCTCTTATCCTCCATCCATCACACCTCTTATACTCCATCCATCACACATATTATCCTCCATCTATAACACCTCTTATCCTCCATCCATAACACCTCTTATCCTCCATCCATCACACCTCTTATCCTCCATCCATCACACATCTTAACCTCCATCCATCACACCTCTTATCCTCCATCCATCACACCTCTTAACCTCCATCTATAACACCTCTTATCCTCCATCCATCACACCTCTTATACTCCATCCATCACACATATTATCCTCCATCTATAACACCTCTTACCCTCCATCCATCACACCTCGTATCCTCCATCCATCACACCTCGTATCCTCCATCCATCACACCTCTTATCCTCGATCCATCACACCTCGTATCCTCCATCCATCACACCTCTTATCCTCCCTCTGTCACACCTCTTATCCTCCATCCATCACACCTCGTATCCTCCATCCATCACACCTCTTATCCTCCCTCCGTCACACCTCTTATCACCAATCCATCACACCTCTTATCCTCCCTCCGTCACACCTTGTATCCTCCATCCATCACACCTCGTATCCTCCATCCATCACACCTCTTATCCTCCCTCCATCACACCTCTTATCCTCCATCCATAACACCTCGTATCCTCCCTCCGTCACACCTCGTATCCTCCATCCATAACACCTCGTATCCTCCATCCATCACACCTCTTATCCTCCCTCCGTCACACCTTGTATCCTCCATCCATCACACCTCTTATCCTCCATCCATCACAGCTCTTATCCTCCATCCATAACACCTCTTATCCTCCCTCCGTCACACCTCGTATCCTCCATCCATCACACCTCTTATCCTCCCTCCGTCACACCTTGTATCCTCCATCCATCACACCTCTTATCCTCCATCCATCACAGCTCTTATCCTCCATCCATAACACCTCTTATCCTCCCTCCGTCACACCTCGTATCCTCCATCCATCACACCTCTTATCCTCCCTCCGTCACACCTCGTATCCTCCATCCATCACACCTCTTATCCTCCCTCCGTCACACCTTGTATCCTCCATCCATCACACCTCGTATCCTCCATCCATCACACCTCTTATCCTCCCTCCATCACACCTCTTATCCTCCATCCATCACACCTCTTATCCTCTATCTATCACACCTCGTATCCTCTATCTATCACACCTCGTATCCTCCCTCCATCACACCTCTTATCCTCCATCCATCACACCTCGTATCCTCCATCCATCACACCTCTTATCCTCCCTCCGTCACACCTCGTATCCTCCATCCATCACACCTCTTATCCTCCCTCCATCACACCTCTTATCCTCTATCTATCACACCTCTTATCCTCCATCCATCACACCTCGTATCCTCCCTCCGTCACACCTCGTATCCTCCATCCATCACACCTCTTATCCTCCCTCCATCACACCTCTTATCCTCCCTCCGTCACACCTCGTATTCTCCATCAATCACACCTCGTATCCTCCATCCATCACACCTCGTATCCTCCATCCATCACACCTCGTATCCTCCATCCATCACACCTCGTATCCTCCATCCATCACACCTCGCATCCTCCATCCATCACACCTAGTATCCTCCATCCGTCACACCTCGTATCCTCCCTCCGTCACACCTTGTATCCTCCATCCATCACACCTCGTATCCTCCATCCATCACACCTCTTATCCTCCCTCCGTCACACCTTGTATCCTCCATCCATCACACTTAGTATCCTCCATCCATCACACCTCTTATCCTCCCTCCGTCACACCTTGTATCCTCCATCCATCACACCTCGTATCCTCCATCCATCACACCTCGTATCCTCCATCCATCACACCTCTTATCCTCCCTCCGTCACACCTCGTATCTTCCATCCATAACACCTCTTATCCTCCATCCATCACACCTTGTATCCTCCATCCATCACACCTCTTATCCTCCCTCCGTCACACCTTGTATCCTCCATCCATCACACCTCGTATCCTCCATCCATCACACCTTGTATCCTCCATCCATCACACCTCTTATCCTCCCTCCATTACACCTCTTATCCTCCATCCATCACACCTCTTATCCTCTATCTATCACACCTCGTATCCTCTATCTATCACACCTCGTATCCTCCCTCCATCACACCTCTTATCCTCCATCCATCACACCTCGTATCCTCTATCTATCACACCTCTTATCCTCCATCCATCACACCTCGTATCCTCCCTCCGTCACACCTCGTATCCTCCATCCATCACACCTCTTATCCTCCCTCCGTCACACCTCGTATCCTCCATCCATCACACCTCTTATCCTCCCTCCATCACACCTCGTATCCTCCCTCCGTCACACCTCGTATCCTCCATCCATCACACCTCTTATCCTCCCTCCGTCACACCTCGTATCCTCCATCCATCACACCTCTTATCCTCCCTCCGTCACACCTCGTATCCTCCATCCATCACACCTCGTATCCTCCATCCATCACACCTCGTATCCTCCCTCCGTCACACCTCGTATCCTCCATCCATCACACCTCGTATCCTCCATCCATCACACCTCGTATCCTCCATCCATCACACCTCGTATCCTCCATCCATCACACCTCGTATCCTCCATCCAACACACCTAGTATCCTCCATCCGTCACACCTCTTATCACCAATCCATCACACCTCTTATCCTCCCTCCGTCACACCTCTTATCCTCCATCCATCACACCTCTTATCCTCCCTCCATCACACCTCTTATCCTCCCTCCGTCACACCTAGTATCCTCCATCCATCACACCTCGTATCCTCCATCCATCACACCTCGTATCCTCCATCCATCACACCTCGTATCCTCCATCCATCACACTAATTATCCTCCATCTCCCACACGATAGTTATCCTCCATCCATAACACTACTTATCCTCCATCCATCATACCTCTTATCCTCTCTCCATCACACCTCTTATCCCCCCATCACATCACTTATCGATCCGTCACACCTCTTATCCTCCCTCCATCACACTAATTATCCTCCATCCATCACACTAGTTATCCTCCATCCATAACACTACTTATCCTCCCTTCATCACACTACTTATCCTCCATCCATCACACTACTTATCCTCCATCCTAACTCTACTTATCCTCCATCCATCACACCTCTTATCCTCCATCCATAACACTACTTATCCTCCCTTCATCACACTACTTATCCTCCATCCATCACACCTCTTATCCTCCATCCATAACACTACTTATCCTCCCTTCATCACACTACTTATCCTCCATCCATCACACTACTTATCCTCCATCCTAACTCTACTTATCCTCCATCCATCACACTACTTATCCTCCATCCTAACTCTACTTATCCTCCATCCATAACACTACTTATCCTCCCTTCATCACACTACTTATCCTCCATCCATCACACTACTTATCCTCCATCCTAACTCTACTTATCCTCCCTCCATAACACCTCTTATCCTCCCTCCATCACACTAATCATCCTCCCTCCATCACACCTCTTATCCTCCCTCCATAACACCTCTTAACCTCCATCCATAACACCTCTTATCGTCCATCCATCACACTAGTTATCCTCCCTCCATCACACTACTTATCGTCCATCCATAACACTACTTAATCCTCCATCCATAAAACTACTTATATTCCCTCCATCACACCTCTTACCCTCCATCCATCACACCTCTTATCCTCCCTCCCTCCTTCCATCACATCACTTATCCTCCATCCATCACACCTCTTATCCTCCATCATCACACTACTCATCCTCCCTCCATCACACCTCTTATCCTCCCTCCCTCCCTCCATCACATCACTTATCCTCCATCCATCACACCTCTTATCCTCCATCATCACACTACTTATCCTCCATCCATCACACCTCTTATCCTCCCTCCATCACACCTCTTATCCTCCATCCATCACACCTCTTATCCTCCTTCCATCACACCTCTTATCCTCCTGAGGGAGGACGGGGGAGAGGGATGATGGGAGGACGGGGGCAACAGGTGCATAAGGCTCCACTGGGAGTCTGGGCAGGCCAGGGGGCTCCTTCTCAGGCACCAAAATATTTCTCCTCACATCAGTCATGCCACGCAGGCAGGCATTTATATACATCCCCACTCCCTCCATCCTCTTCTCCTCCATCCAACCCTCTCCCCTCACTTTCTCCTCTCCATCCTCCATTCCTCTCTCTCTCCCCTCCTTCATTCATTACGCACTTTATCCTCCACCCCAGAGTCCCAGGGCCGCCTATCCCTCCCTCTTCACAGACACCTGCTGGGCTAACACAGCCTACAGCATCTATAATTCACAGGGTCAATCGCTCAGAGGAGGGGGGACTCCACTGGCTGCCTGCCTGGCTGGTCCACACGGCAATGTAAGTCTGTGTCCCAAATGGCACTCTATTACCTCTATAGTGCACTACTTTTGACCAGCGCCCACTCCAAATTTGTGAGAATTTGGAACAAACATGTGAGAATTGTGTGTTGCAAATAAGCCATGAAGCCCTGAGCCCTGACATGTATGTCTAACCTCCCACCTAGGTGCCTGACTTCATGTGTTGCATAAGCTCTTCAATATTGCATAGGCCTATGCAGGGATGAAAAATACATCTCCTTGAACTTGAAGACAGGGAGCGAGAGTTTAGTCCTGAGCAGGGCAGGGAGGTGAACTGACAAACATCAACACTCTGAGGGTAAGCCAGGAGGGTCTGCGAAGCAAGGAAGCAGAAAAGAGGGAAGCGGGGAAGCAGGGAAGCAGGGAATCAGAGATGCAGGAAGCAGGGTAAACAGAACCAATGGCATAACATTCCATGCACTGTAGAGCCTACGTTTATTCAACTCTTATCCAAACTGACACTGTATTGTGTTTATTAAGGATCCCCATAAGTCCTGCCAAGGCAGCAGCTACTCTTACTGGGGTTTATTAAGGATCCCCATAAGTTCTGCCAAGGCAGCAGCTACTCTTCCTGGGGTTTATTAAGGATCCCCATTACTTCTGCCAAGGCAGCAGCTACTCTTCCTGGGGTTTATTAAGGATCCCCATTACTTCTGCCAAGGCAGCAGCTACTCTTCCTGGGGTTTATTAAGGATCCCCATTACTTCTGCCAAGGCAGCAGCTACTCTTCCTGGGGTTTATTAAGGATCCCCATTAGTTCTGCCAAGGCAGCAGCTACTCTTCCTGGGGTTTATTAAGGATCCCCATTACTTCTGCGAAGGCAGCAGCTACTCTTCCTGGGGTTTATTAAGGATCCCCATTACTTCTGCGAAGGCAGCAGCTACTCTTCCTGGGGTTTATTAAGGATCCCCATTAGTTCTGCCAAGGCAGCAGCTACTCTTCATGTGTTTATTAAGGATCCTCATTAGTTCTTCCACAGCAGCAGCTACTCTTCGTGTGTTTATTAAGGATCCTCATTAGTTCTTCCACAGCAGCAGCTACTCTTCATGTATGTATTAAGGATCCTCATTAGTTCATCCACAGCAGCAGCTACTCTTCATGTGTTTATTAAGGATCCCCATAAGTTCTGCCAAGGCAGCAACTACTCTTCCTGGGGTTTATTATGGATCCCCATTAGTTCCTGCCAAGGCAGCAGCTACTCTTCCTGGGGTTTATTATGGATCCCCATTACTTCTGGCAAGGCAGCAGCTACTCTTCCTGGAGTTTATTAAGGATCCCCATTAGATCTGCCAAGGCAGCAGCTACTCTTCCTGGGGTTTATTATGGATCCCCATTAGTTCTGCCAAGGCAGCAGCTACTCTTACTGGTGTTTATTATGGATCCCCATTAGTTCCTGCCAAAGTTCCTGGGGTTCATCCAAATTAAGGCAGTTATATGCAATTAAAATACATTACAATACATTTCACAACACACTAAGTGTCTGCCCTCAGGTCACTACTCTACTACCACATACTGTATCTACAATGCAAAGTCAATGTGTACGTGTTTGTATAGTGTATATGTTATGTGTATGTATGTGTGTCTGTGCCTGTGTGTGTGTCTCTACACAGCCCCCGCTTTTCCATAAGATGCATTTTTATCTGTTTTTCCCCCAATCTGATTCTACTGTTTGCATCAGTTACTTGATGTGGAATAGAGTTCTATTTAGTCATGGCTCTATGTAGTACTGTGCGCCTCCTTTAGTCTGTTCTGGACATGGGGACTGTGAAGAGACATCTGGTGGCATGTCTTGTGGTGTTTGCATGGGTGTCTGAGCTGTGTGCCACTATAGTAGTTTAAACAGACAGCTCGGTCCATTCAACATGTCAATACTTCTCACAAATTCAAGAACTGATTAAGTCAATCTCTCCTCTACTTTGAGCCAGGAGAGATTGACATGCATATTATTAATGTTAGCTCTCCGTGTACATTTAAGGGCCAATTTGCCCTGTTCTGGGCCAATTGTAATTTTCCTAAATCCCTCTTTGTGGCACTGACCACACGACTAGACGTTAGTCCAGGTGCGACAAAACTAGGGCCTGCAGGACCTGCCTTGTTGATAGCTTTGTTAAGAAGGCAGAGCAGCACTTTATTATGGACAGACCTCTCCCCATCTTAGCTATTGTTGCATCAATATGTTTTGAATATGACAGTTTACAATTCAGGGTTACTCCAAGCAGTTCACTCTCCTCATCTTGCTCACTTTCCACATTATTCATTAAAATATTTAGTTGAAGTTTAGGGTTTAGTGAAGGATTTGTCCCTAACTTTATTTCTTGCCACCCATTCTTAAACAGCTGTGTTGCTGTGATTTCACTTGCTGTGGTAGATGACGTGTATAATGTTGAGTCATCAGCATACATAGACACTCAGAGCCAAGGTCATTAGTAAAGATTTTAAAAAGTAAGGGGCCTAGACAGCTGCCCTGGGGAATGCCTGACTCTACCTGAATTATGATGGAGAGGCTTCCATTAAAGAACACCCTCTCTGTTCTATTAGACAAGTAACTATCAATCCACAATATAGCAGGGGATGTAAAGCCATCACACATAGGTTTTTCCAGCTGCAGATCATGATCGATAATGTCAAAAGCTGCATTGAAGTCTAACACAACAGCTCCCACAATCTTTTTATTATCAATTTCTCTCAGCCAACCATCAGTCATTTGCGTAAGTGCCATACATGTTGAACGCCTTTCCCTATAAGTGAGCTGAAAATCTGTTGTTAATTTGTTTACTGTGAAATATCATTGTATCTGGGTTGGTAACAGGCTGATTGGTTGGCTGTTTGAGCCAGTAAAGGGTGCTTTAATATTCTTTGGTAGTGGAATGAGTTGACACACTTTCCTGTAGGTTTAGATTGAAGAGATGGCAAATAGGAGTGGTAGTATCGTCTGCTATCATCCTCAGTAATTTTCCAACAAATTACAATGCTAGTCTTTCATAATTTGGTCAGTTATGCATGGATGTGTAGGTTCAGAATTTTCTGTTGGCATGTCATGCCTAAGTTTGCTAATCATTAAAGTAGTTGGCAATACCAGTGAGTTTGTGATAAATGAGCCATCTGATTCAATAAATGATGGAGCTTTTTTGCCCAAAATGTCATTAAAGGTGCTCCAGAGCTTTTATTATCGTTCTTTATCTCAAATCAAATCAAATTGTATTAGTCACATGTGCCGAATACAACAGTGAAATGCTTACTTTCAAGCCCGTAACTAACAATGCAGTTTAAACAATCTGAATAAAAATAAGAAATAAAAGTAACAAGTAGTTAAAGAGCAGCAGTAAAATAACAATAGCGAGACTATATACAGGGGGTACCGGTACAGAGTCAATGTGCGGGGGCACCAGTTAGTTGAGGAAATTGGGGTGATATGTAGGTAGAGTTATTAAAGTGACTATGCATAGATAATAACAGAGAGTAGCAGCGGCGTAAAAGAGGGGGGGGGGGGGCATTTGATTAGATGTTCAGGAGTCTTACGGCTTGGGAGTAGAAGCTGTTTAGAAGCCTCTTGGACCTAGACTTGGCGCTCCGGCACCGCTTGTCATGCGGTAGCAGAGAGAAGAGTCTATGACTAGGGTGGCTGGAGTCTTTGACAATTTTTAGGGCCTTAATCTGACACTGCCTGGTATAGAGGTCCTGGATGGCAGAAAGGTTTTGTCGTGCCCTCTTCAAGATTGTCTTGGTGTGCTTGGACCATGTTAGTTTGTTGTTGATGTGGACACCAAGGAACTTGCAGCTCTCAACCGGGTCCACTACAGCCCTGTCGATGAGAATGGGGTCGTGCTCGGTCCTCCTTTTCCTGTCATTCACAATCATCTCCTTCGTCTTGATCACATTGAGGGAGAGGTTGTGCCCTGGCACGACATGGTCAGGCCTCTGACCTCCTCCCTATAGGCTGTCTCGTCATTGATCAGGCCTACCTCTGTTGTGTCATTGGCAAACTTGATGATAGTGTTGGAGTTGTGCCTGGTTGTGCAGTCATGAGTGAACAAGGAGTACAGGAGGGGACTGAGCACGCACCTCTGAGGAGCCCCTGTGTTGAGGATCAGCGTTGCAGATGTGTTGTTACCTACCCTTACCACCTGTGGGCGGCCCGTCAGGAATTCCAGGATCCAGTTGCAGAGGGAAGTGTTTTGTCCCAGGGTCTTTAGCTTATTGATGAGTTTTGAGGGCACTATGGTGTTGAACACTGAGCTGTAGTCAATGAATGGCATTCTCACATAGGTGTTCCTTTTGTCCAGGTGGGAAAGGGCAGTGTGGAGTGCAATAGAGATTGCATCATCTGTGGATCTGTTAGGGCGGTATACAATTGGAATGGGTCTTGGGTTTCTAGGATTCTAGGTTTCCAGCATTTCAAAGCACTTAATGGCTACAGACAAATGTGCTACAGGTCGGTAGTCATTTAGGCAGGTTTGTGTTCTTGGGCACATGGACTATGGTGGTCTGCTTAAAACATGTTGATATTACAGACTCGGACAGGGAGAGGTTTAAAATGTCAGTGAAGACACTTGCTAGTTGGTCAGTGCATGCTCGCAGTACATGTCCTGGTAATCTGTCTGGCCCTGCGGCCTTGTGAATGTTATCCTGTTTAAAGGTCTAACTCACATCGGCTGCGAAGAGTGTGATCACACAGTCGTCCAGAACAGCTGGTGCTCTCATGCATGCTTCACTGTTATTTGCCTCAAAGCGAGCATAGAAGTATTTTAGCTTGTCTGGTAGGCTCGTCTCACTGGGCAGCTCTCGGCTGTGCTTTCCTTTGTAGTCTGTAATAGTTTGCAAGCCCTGCCACATCCGACGAGCGTCGGAGCCGGTGTAGTACGATTTGATCTTAGTCCTGTATTGACACTTTGCCTGTTTGATGGTTTGTCGGAGGGCATAGCGGGATTTCTTATAAGCTTCCGGGTTAGAGTCCCCCTCTTTGAAAGCGGCAGCTCTACCCTTTAGCTCAGTGAGGATGTTGCCTGTAATCCATAGCTTCTGGTTGGGGTATGTACGTATAGTCACTGTGGGGACGACGTCATCGATGCACTTATTGATGAAGCCAGCGACTGATGTGGTGTACTCCTCAATGCCATAGGAAGAATACAGGAACATATTCCAGTCTGTGCTAGCAAAACAGTCCTGTAGTTTAGCATCTGACCACTTTTTATTGACCGAGTCACTGGTGCTTCTTGCTTTAATTTGTGCTTGTACGCAGGAATCAGGAGGATAGAATTATGGTCAGATTTGCCAAACGGAGGGCAAGGGAGAGCTTTGTACGTGTCTCTGTGTGTGGAGTAAATGTTGTTTTCCCTCTGGTTGCACATTTAGCATGCTGATAGAAATTTGGTAAAACAGATAAGTTTCCCTGCATTAAAGTCCCCGGCCAATAGTAGCGCCGCCTCTGGATGAGTGTTTTCCTGTTTGCTTATGGCTGAATACAGCTCATTGAGTGAGGTCTTAGTGCCAGCGTCGGTCTGTGGTGGCAAGTAGACAGCTATGAAAAATACAGATGAAAACACTCTAGTTATGTTTCATAGTATAGTTTCTTCTTCTTTTCGTTCAGTTTAGTCACAAGATTGTTCAATTTACAGTATGTTTGCCATTCTGCTGTGCAGCCAGACTTTATCCAGACACTGACTGTTAGCACTTGGTGGTCTATAGCAGCTTCGCACCAGAATGAGCTTTAGGTGAGGCAGGTGAACCTGTAGCCATATTACAGTTTTTTTTGTATGTGGTAAAACGACTCCGGGATGCTGGCCTTCAAGGCAGAGTTCCTGTGTCCAGTGTCTGTGTTCTTTTGCCCATCTTAAGCTTTTATTTTTATTGGCCAGTCTGACATATGTTTTTTTCTTTGCAACTCTGCCTAGAAGGCCAGCATCCCGGAGTCACCTCTTCACTGTTGACGTTGAGATTGGTGTTTTGCGGATACTATTTATTTCTACTCTGGTTAGAGCCAGTTGGCCTGAATGCCAAGGGTCACGTCTGAAGGAAACCTGGCACCATATCTACGGTGAAGCATGGTGGTGGCAGCATCATGCTGTAGAGAAGTTTTTCAGCAGCAGGGAGACAAGTCAGGATCGAGGGAAAGATGAACGGAGCAAAGTACAGAGAGAACCTTGATGAAAACCTGCTCCAGAGCGCTCAGTACCTCAGGCTGGGGGCGAAGGTTCACCTTCTAACAGGACAACGATCCTAAGCACACAGCCAAGACAACGCAGGAGTGGCTTCTGAACAAGTCTCTGAATGTCCTTCAGTGGCCCAGCCAGAGCCCGGACTTGAACCCAACAAACATCTCTAGAGAGACCTGAAAATATCTGTGCAGCGACACTCCCCATCCAACCTGACAGACCTTGAGAGGATCTGCAGAGAAGAATGGGAGAAACTCCCCCAAATACAGGTGTGCTAAGCTTGTAGCGTCATACCCAAGAAGACTCGAGGCTGTAATCGCTCCCAAAGGTGCTTCAACAAAGTACTGAGTAAAGGGTCTGAATACTTATATTTTACATTTGAAAACATTAGTAAAAAAACTGTTTTTGCTTTGTCATCATGGGGTATTGTGTGTAGATTGAGGAGGGGGGAATACTTTCCGATTGCACTGTTTGATGAAGTCCAGGCCGTCGTCATTGACCATGTGGTAGAGTCTTTACCATGGCAGAGGCTGACAGATTAGTTCACCCCAATCTGAAAATATCAACTGTAAATTCGATCATGGGAATATTTCACCAAGAAAACCAGTAAAGTCTGCAGGATATACACTATGCTTTACCATTACATTTACAGTAAATTACATATTGTAATGCTTGTGAATTCACAAAACATGCTACAGTATTCTTACAGTTTGATCTATTGACAGGATACTCTGTTCTACCCTCAGAATTTACAGAAGACATCATGGTGATGTCTGAGTGCTGATCGATCAGCAGGAGTGGGCAGTGGTGGAAATGGTGTGGACCAGGAATGACATACGACTGTCCGAAATAAAGCAGGCCATTGAGGAGAACAATTACACCTTTGCCAAGGTGGCATCCATCAGCCTACCAACAATCGGCCACTTTTTGAAGATGCACCAGGTATCTATGAAAAACTTTTACCTGGTGCCTTTTGAGAGAAACAACGACTGGGTGAAACAACATTGGGCCGAATATGTTAATGTACAGCACTATATACTGTGTTACTATTTGATGCACATGCTACTTCACAATATCATATTGGAACTACTGTATACTGTAAAAATAACTAACCAAAATATATTTTTAGAGGGTGATGGGGCTCGATCCTCCTGAGAACCATCACAAGTATATTTTTATTGATGAAGCAGGCTTAAATCTGGCCAAACCTCGGCGATGTGGGCAGAACGTCATTGGCAAACAGGTTACCGTCCAAGTGCCTGGACAATGTGGTGGAAACATCTCCATGTGTGCAGCGATCTCTGAAGATGGGGTGGTAGGATGTAGGCCATTACTAGGATCCTACAACGCTGCACACCTCATTGTGTTTCTCAATGAAATTGAGCAGGCCTGTCAAGGTGAAGGGGTCACCTAGTCATTGTGTGGGACAATGTCAGGTTACACCATGCAGAGGTAGTTCAAGCATGGTTTCGGCCCATACCCGATTTGTCACCCTATACCTGCCCCCATACTCTCCTTTCCTCATAAAAATTTTCAGCATGGAGGTGGGAGGTGGAAGATTGCCATCCCCATTAGCGTGACACCCTCCTTCTGGCTATGGATGATGCATGCAACGATATCAATGCAGACCAATGTCAAGCTTGGATTTGCCATGCCAAAAGGACGCCCTCATGAACAATGAGGACATTCACTGTGATGTGGATGAGAATCTATGGCCGGGCCTCCCGGGTGGCGCAGTGGTCTAGGGCACTGCATCGCAGTGCTAACTACGCCACCAGAGTCTCTGGGTTCGCGCCCAGGCTCTGTCGCAGCCGGCCGCGACCGGGAGGTCCGTGGGGCGACGCACAATTGGCATAGCGTCGTCCGGGGTAGGGAGGGTTTGGCCGGTAGGGATATCCTTGTCTCATCGCGCTCCAGCGACTCCTGTGGCGGGCCGGGCGCAGTGCGCGCCAACCAAGGGGGCCAGGTACACGGTGTTTCCTCCAACACATTGGTGCGGCTGGCTTCCGGGTTGGAGGCGCGCTGTGTTAAGAAGCAGTACGGCTGGTTGGGTTGTGCTTCGGAGGACGCATGGCTTTCGACCTTCGTCTCTCCCGAGCCCGTACGGGAGTTGTAGCGATGAGACAAGGTAGTAATTACTAGCGATTGGATACCACGAAAATTGGGGAGAAAATGGGATAAAAAAAATAAATAAATAAAAAATAGAATCTATGGCCAAATGAAGACAGGCTTGATGCAAATGAATGCATGCTAAACAATATGTTTGATTTTCATTCATTTCATTTGTTTCATTTAATTTCTTACATTTGATTACAGACAGTACACCTATGTTGCAATTATATCTGGAAAAACAAATATTATTGTAGTGTTCATTGATTACACATTGGATAGATATTATGGAAATTATATATTTTTTCTGTCAATTCTGTTGGGTAATGTAAGTTTATTGCCTAATCTGAAAACGGTGTAATGTCCAGTACTGTTGCATGTTACTTTCAGCACTTCTGAGGGCCATTTGAAACACACATCTTGCATTGTTTGCTATTGGATTAACTGGTAGTTAAAATGACTCAGTTGAAAAGATTAAACAAATGTTCTCATTACATTTCAGAAACGTATATTTTGAATCAATGATTGTGTGGTGAGATGTTTACACAATGACAGGTTTAGATTGAAAGTCTGGCTGTGTGACCAGTTTGGAGTTGGGTACTAAGAGATGTGAATATTTACCACATACAGTACATGTGAAAATAGTACCAAAGCGATTAAAGAAAATGTATTTCAACAGCATTTGACATGAGATCTTCTCTAAGCTTTACAGGAATATGACTCTGAACATCAACTGCAACACCTCCAACATTGGCATTCCTGTCTCATGAAGATGTTGAAACCATGTATTGCTACAAGTGTATCATCAAATGTATTAAGTGAGTTTCAGAGATAGTCAGTATATGAATGTTATCCGTTACTAGCAAGTTATCAATTTTTAGCACTTTTCTGGGATTCTTGATTGTTTTTATTGCTTTACTGGTAGACTTATCAGAGGTAGACATGAGAGTGATATTTATGTTTGAGCTGGTAGTGCCGGGTGAGCTGCACACAATGGACTTCCTATTAGGGCAAACTGCCTCAGTGCTAACAGTGTGACTCATGTTCATAGATGCATAATTATTGTATACAATAGCTGTAGGATTGACAGAGGCATTCAGGGGAGTTGGAAGGATATGAATTAGGTTACCTACATTCTGACTGCAAACGCCCCTAAGAAAATGTAGATTTGCTGCAGCACTAGGACAACTCAGCGACACAATGGTAGGGATTATCTGAGCAGGGCTTGGGTCACTGATAAGTCACTGTTTCAATGCAAACTTGAAATGCGTGGACAGTGTCCAGGATCCAAGATGATTTGGATGGACTCCGTCTTTCCTGTAGAGTATCTTCTGTTTCCAAAAGGTGTCAAAGTTATCAATAAAAGTTATTCCAACAGAGCTACAGTAGTCGTTTAGCCAAGTGTGTAATGCCAGTAGCCTGAATCTTTCGCAACAGCGGCCCAACGATGGTACCAGGCCTGAAATAATTGGCCGCTTTTTGTAATCTTTCACAGCTAGAATCAGTTCTTTAAAATCCACATGGACTATGAAAGAGTCAGCCCCCCAGCAGCTGTCGTAGAACGGTAGGAAGCAGCCTTGTATTGTCCTGTACTCATGTTCCAAGATAACACAGGGGTTTTGCCACGGGAACCGAGATGTTTCTCACCATAGAGCTGCTGATGACGACAGCTGGTGAAATGGCTGAGGAGTTCTGGCCGTTCCTTCGCTATTCCTTTAGAAGACCACTCGAAGGGAGGTGGGGCCCAATAGACCCGAGCCAGCCATAGAATCCATCGTGGCTGATGAAGAGGCTGGAGTCTCAGATACCCTCACAGTCCAATGAGTGGGGGGGCTATGAAGATTTGAACCCGAGGTAGAAGCCACCGGAGAGGGTGACAGAACAGAGGACAAAGGAGCATGTACTTTCGGATACGATCTCGAAGCGTAAACCCCCAGGGATGAAGGCACCGGAACCTCTGGATCCAGGGTGGCAAAGCTGTTTGGATCAAGGTCGGGGAAGTCTTTATCCTGTCGGGCTTCCCATTGCCAAGGAGACCTCTATTGCCAAAGGACGCTGCTTTCGACAACTTCCACTGCAGGAGATGTGCCTCCATGTCTGGTTGGTAGGAGCATCCACTAAGTCATCCAGATGCATCCTACTAACTCCATTCTCCAGGGAAGGGGGAGACCCCTTTGGGGAGGGATCTTTGCAGAGCACAGACCAGTTGGCTGTGGAAAGACGACACTCCCACCAGGTCAGAGCGGCGTCCAGCTACTGGAGTAGAAGAGAAAGAGATAGTAGGAGGGCGTGGATTCCCCAGTAGCTTGTGTTAGTTCGCTACTTGTTTGCTAAGAGTAGCCACTTCGCCCCTGTAGTCATCTGCAAGCAAACAGTTGCTACATTGAATGACAAGACGGTCCACATTCTCCCGGAAGAGAACAAAATAAACACAGCTCCTGTAGCGTTGAAAACGTTCCTTAGTGACCTCCATTTGAAACTTCAGGCTAGCTAGGCTAGCTGGGCTTCCGTGTCTCTCTTCTTGACAGGAATTTACTAAAAAGTTTGCTCTGAGCTACATTGGGCTCGCAAATCCAGCTTGCACCCCGCCTCCCGAAACAAGCACAGCCAGTGAAATGGCAAACACACAAGCAACACACACACACACGAGTCACACACCAGTACGGCAAACAGAGAGAGTAACATACAAACAAACATTAACATGATGGAGTGAGATGAGAGCTCAGAATAAGAGAGAAAGAAAGTGCCACAAATCAAAGCATTGTCGCTGATGGCATTGGAATGGAAAGTATTGCTTTCTCAAGGTATGAATTGTCAAATAATTTTTATAGCGCTCCATCCATATAATAGAAGATGCCTTGCACCAAAACATAAACAAGAACAAAGTGACACCCAGAAATAGACTCTGTTTGCATTGCCACAAGAACAAACAAGCCCTTTCTACAGCCACACTAATGACTTGTTAAAAACAGTGAGTGTAGTGTACCGATGTGATCTTGGTATTCACATTAATTCCCCTCCCCTTTGATAAGAGAGAAGAAGGTATGAAAGAGAGCAAGCTCTGCTCCACGTCATCCATTAAGCTTGACACTGTTCAGATGATGTATGGAGATTAGGGACGATTCCACAGTCTTTTGAAACCCAGTAAAAGAGGCTCTCTTAGGCCTACGAGATGTGTACATGTCAATGTGTTCACCACCCTCTCCACTCCTCTCCTCCAGTTGACTCAGTCCCCAATGAGGCACCACTGATCAGACAGTAAGAAACCAAGCTTCTTCTTCCCCTCAGCTAGAGTTGGGAAGAGCTGTCAGCACTCTCAGCTCTGTTTATGTGACCCTTTGATCCAGGCTCTCTCTGTTCTGCGCTGTTTGTTTACCATCAGCCATGGAGACATGTAAGAGTGCAGAGCTGCAATCATTAAATGGGACTCAAAGAGGAAGGGGTCGTCACACTGGTCGTCAAACCAATAATGTTGTCACAGTCACAGAGGAGGAAGGGGTCGTCACACTGGTCGTCAAACCAATAATGTTGTCACAGTCACAGAGGAGGAAGGGGTCGTCACACTGGTCGTCAAACCAATAATGTTGTCACAGTCACAGAGGAGGAAGGGGTCGTCACACTGGTCCTCAAACCAATAATGTTGTCACAGTCACAAGGGAGGAAGGGGTCGTCACACTGGTCGTCAAACCAATAATGTTGTCACAGTCACAGAGGAGGAAGGGGTCGTCACACTGGTCGTCAAACCAATAATGTTGTCACAGTCACAGAGGAGGAAGGGGTCGTCACACTGGTCCTCAAACCAATAATGTTGTCACAGTCACAAGGGAGGAAGGGGTCGTCACACTGGTCGTCAAACCAATAATGTTGTCACAGTCACAGAGGAGGAAGGGGTTGTCACACTGGTCCTCAAACCAATAATGTTGTCACAGTCACAGAGGAGGAAGGGGTCGTCACACTGGTCCTCAAACCAATAATGTTGTCACAGTCACAGAGGAGGAAGGGGTCGTCACACTGGTCCTCAAACCAATAATGTTGTCACAGTCACAAGGGAGGAAGGGGTCGTCACACTGGTCGTCAAACCAATAATGTTGTCACAGTCACAGAGGAGGAAGGGGTTGTCACACTGGTCCTCAAACCAATAATGTTGTCACAGTCACAGAGGAGGAAGGGGTTGTCACACTGGTCGTCAAACCAATAATGTTGTCACAGTCACAGAGGAGGAAGGGGCCGTCACACTGGTCGTCAAACCAATAATGTTGTCACAGTCACAGAGGAGGAAGGGGCCGTCACACTGGTCCTCAAACCAATAATGTTGTCACAGTCACAGAGGAGGAAGGGGTTGTCACACTGGTCGTCAAACCAATAATGTTGTCACAGTCACAAGGGAGGAAGGGGTCGTCACACTGGTCCTCAAACCAATAATGTTGTCACAGTCACAGAGGAGGAAGGGGTTGTCACACTGGTCGTCAAACCAATAATGTTGTCACAGTCACAGAGGAGGAAGGGGCCGTCACACTGGTCCTCAAACCAATAATGTTGTCACAGTCACAAGGGAGGAAGGGGTTGTCACACTGGTCGTCAAACCAATAATGTTGTCACAGTCACAGAGGAGGAAGGGGCCGTCACACTGGTCCTCAAACCAATAATGTTGTCACAGTCACAGAGGAGGAAGGGGTCGTCACACTGGTCCTCAAACCAATAATGTTGTCACAGTCACAAGGGAGGAAGGGGTCGTCACACTGGTCCTCAAACCAATAATGTTGTCACAGTCACAGAGGAGGAAGGGGCCGTCACACTGGTCCTCAAACCAATAATGTTGTCACAGTCACAGAGGAGGAAGGGGCCGTCACACTGGTCCTCAAACCAATAATGTTGTCACAGTCACAGAGGAGGAAGGGGTTGTCACACTGGTCCTCAAACCAATAATGTTGTCACAGTCACAGAGGAGGAAGGGGCCGTCACACTGGTCCTCAAACCAATAATGTTGTCACAGTCACAGAGGAGGAAGGGGCCGTCACACTGGTCCTCAAACCAATAATGTTGTCACAGTCACAGGGGTTCAAAGAACCATGACAAGACAGGTGATCCAGTCTTAAATCATGGAGTATGTCCCAAATGCCACCCTATTCACTACTTTTGATTAGGGCCATCTGGTCAAAAGTAGTGCACTATATAGGGAATAGGGTGCCATTTGGGACGCAGAAGAGCCATGCATCATGCACTCATCCAGTATAGTTCATTTTCTTCTCCAGGGTGTCTGTATGTCTGTGTCTGACCTGTTCCAAGCATACATCACCAGGGAACAGTAAGAGTGCTGTCTACCAGCATGGTCTCATAGACTAGGCGTAACATAGTAAATGTAAATCCAGGACCTCAAATGAGTATGATATGTTACGTTTGGTATGGTAACATAAGATAGAAGGAGGATGGTTGGTCGTGGTGGATTTAACAAATTCTTATTTACAATGACGGCCTACCCCGTCCAAACCCGGACAACGCTGGGCCAATTGTGAGACGCCCTATGGGACTCCCAATCGCGGCCGGATGTGATTCAGCATGGATTCAAACTAGGGATTGTAGTGTCGCCTCTTGCACTGAGATTAAGTGCCTTAGACCACTGTGCCACTCGGGAGCCCGAGTGGGTGTATAACGCAAAATGTACTTTTTACTACTTAGCATGTTAGCTAACCCTTCCCCTAACCTTAACCCCTAACTCTAACCTCTAGTCTAGCTAATGTTAGCCACCTAGCTAACATTAGCGTTAGCCACCTAGCAACCGAGCAAATGTTAGCCATACACCCCATAACATATCATTTAGTTTACTATGTTACGTTTATCCGTGAGTCCACATTGAGTACAGAGACTGGGCTGAAAAAGAGATGAATCCGACCATCCAGAACTCCTGTCAAAACTTCAAACACCAAACTCAGCCACAAGTAGATGATAACTCAGCCAGAACAGAAGTTACAAGATGGATTCCTATATGCTGCCCGGAGCAGCCCACTCAGGAGACTGGCACTGCATCCCAAATGGCATCCTATTCCATTGTTGACCAGTGCCCATTCTCATCTACTTGTGGCTGAGTTGGGTGTAGTGCACTATAAAGGAAATAGGGTGCCATTGGGGATGCAGACTGGGGCAGAAAGAGAGAGAGTCTGTCTGACAGGATGGAACTCACTCGTGTTTCACTGAATTATCAGGCTGCCTGCCTGGAGGAGAACAGAGGGAACTACAGTACTTCTCACCTTACCAGCCCCCCACTACCTGACCTGACAGCACATTAGCTGTCAGACCAGGTCATTCATATATATATATATATATATATATACACTGCTCAAAAAAATAAAGGGAACACTTAAACAACACAATGTAACTCCAAGTCAATCACACTTCTGTGAAATCAAACTGTCCACTTAGGAAGCAACACTGATTGACAATAAATTTCACATGCTGCTGTGCAAATGGAATAGACAAAAGGTGGAAATTATAGGCAATTAGCAAGACACCACCAATAAAGGAGTGGTTCTGCAGGTGGTGACCACAGACCACTTCTCAGTTCCTATGCTTCCTGGCTGATGTTTTGGTCACTTTTGGTGCTTTCACGCAGTGGTAGCATGAGACGGAGTCTACAACCCACACAAGTGGCTCAGGTAGTGCAGCTCATCCAGGATGGCACATCAATGCGAGCTGTGGCAAGAAGGTTTGCTGTGTCAAGAAGGTTTGCTGTGTCTGTCAGCGTAGTGTCCAGAGCATGGAGGCGCTACCAGGAGACAGGCCAGTACATCAGGAGACGTGGAGGAGGCCGTAGGAGGGCAACAACCCAGCAGCAGGACCGCTACCTCCGCCTTTGTGCAAGGAGGAGCAGGTGGAGCACTGCCAGAGCCCTGCAAAATGACCTCCAGCAGGCCACAAATGTGCATGTGTCTGCTCAAACGGTCAGAAACAGACTCCATGAGGGTGGTATGAGGGCCCGACGTCCACAGGTGGGGGTTGTGCTTACAGCCCAACACCGTGCAGGACGTTTGGCATTTGCCAGAGAACACCAAGATTGGCAAATTCGCCACTGGCGCCCTGTGCTCTTCACAGATGAAAGCAGGTTAACACTGAGCACATGAGCACATGTGACAGACGTGACAGAGTCTGGAGACGCCGTGGAGAACGTTCTGCTGCCTGCAACATCCTCCAGCATGACCGGTTTGGCGGTGGGTCAGTCATGGTGTGGGGTGGCAATTCTTTGTGGGGCCGCACAGCCCTCCATGTGCTCGCCAGAGGTAGCCTGACTGCCATTAGGTACCGAGATGAGATCCTCAGACCCCTTGTGAGACCATATGCTGGTGCGGTTGGCCCTGGGTTCCTCCTAATGCAAGACAATGCTAGACCTCATGTGGCTGGAGTGTGTCAGCAGTTCCTGCAAGAGGAAGGCATTGATGCTATGGACTGGCCCGCCCGTTCCCCAGACCTGAATCCAATTGAGCACATCTGGGACATCATGTCTCGCTCCATCCACCAACGCCACGTTGCACCACAGACTGTCCAGGAGTTGGCGGATGCTTTAGTCCAGGTCTGGGAGGAGATCCCTCAGGAGACCATCCGCCACCTCATCAGGACCATGCCCAGGCATTGTAGGGAGGTCATACAGGCACGTGAAGGCCACACACACTAATGAGCCTCATTTTGACTTGTTTTAAGGACATTACATCAAAGTTGGATCAGCGTGTAGTGTGGTTTTCCACTTTAATTTTGAGTGTGACTCCAAATCCAGACCGCCATGGGTTGATAAATTTGATTTCCATTGATAATTTTTGTGTAATTTTGTAGTCAGCACATTCAACTATGTAAAGAAAAAAGTATTTACTAAGAATGTTTCATTCATTCATATCTAGGATGTGTTATTTTAGTGTTCCCTTTATTTTTTGGAGCAGTGTATATACAGTTGAAGTCGGAAGTTTACATACACCTTAGCCAAATACATTTAAACTCAGTTTTTCAAAATTCCTGACATTTAATCTTAGTAAGAATTCCCTGTCTTAGGTCAGTTATGATCACCACATTGTTTTAAGAATGTGAAATGTCAGAATACTAGTAGAGAGAATTATTTATTTCAGCTTTTGTTTCTTTCATCACATTCCCAGTGGGTCAAAAGTTTACATACACTCAATTAGTATTTGGTAGCATTGATTTTAAATTGTTTAACTTGGATAAAACATTTCGGGTAGCCTACCACAAGCTTCCCACAATAAGTTGTGTGAATTTTGGCCCATTCCTCCTGACAGAGCTGGTGTAACTGAGTCAGGTTTGTAGGCCTCCTTGTCGCACATGCTTTTTCAGTTCTGCCCACACATTTTCTATGGGACTGAGGTCAGGGCTTTGTGATGGCCACTCCAATACCTTGACTTTGTTGTCCTTAAGCCATTTTGGCACAACTTTGGAAGTATGCTTGGGGTCATTGTCCATTTGGAAGACCCATTTGTGACCAAGCTTTAACTTCTTGACTAATGTCTTCAGATGTTGCTTCAGTATATCCACGTAATTTTCCTGCCTCATGATGCAATCTATTTTGTGAAGTGCACCAGTCCCTCCTGCAGCAAAGCACCCCCACAACATGATGCGCCCCCCCCCCCCCCCCCCCCCCCGTGCTTCACGGTTGGGATGGTGTTCTTCGGCTTACAAGCCTCCCCCTTTTTCCTCCAAACATAACAATGGTCATTATGGCCAAACAGTTCTATTTTTGTTTCATCAGACCAGAGGGCATTTCTCCAAAAAGTACGATCTTTGTCCCCATGTACAGTTGCGAACCGTAGTCTGGCTTTTTTATGGCGGTTTTGGAGCAGTGGCTTCTTCCTTGCTGAGCGGCCTTTCAGGTTATGTCGATATTGGACTCGTTTTACTGTGGATATAGATACTTTTGTACCTGTTTCCTCCAGCATCTTCACAAGGTCCTTTGCTGTTGTTCTGGGATTTATTTGCACTTTTCACACCAAAGTACGTTCATCGCTAGGAGACAGAACGCGTCTCCTTCCTGAGCGGTATGACGATATGCGTGGTTCGGTATGCGTGGTTCCATGGTGTTTATACTTGCGTATTATTGTTTGTACAGATGAACGTGGTACCTTCAGGCGTTTGGAAATTGCTCCCAAGGATGAACCAGACTTGTAGAGGTCTACAATTATTTTTCTGAGGTCTTGGCTGATTTCTTTTGATTTTCCCATGATGTCCATCAAAGAGGCACTGAGTTTGAAGGTAGGCCTTGAAATACATCCACAGGTACACCTCCAATTGACTCAAATGATGTCAATTAGCCGTTCAGAATCTTCTAAAGCCATGACATCATTTCTAAAGCCTGGAATTTTCCAAGCTGTTTAAAGGCACAGTCAACTTATTGTATGTAAACTTCTGACCCACTGGAATTGTGATACAGTGAATTTAAAGTGAAATAACCTGTCTGTAAACAATTGTTTGAAAAATTGTAATGCACAAAATAGATGTTCTAACCGACTTGCCAAAACTATAGTTAGAAATTTGTGGAGTGGTTGAAAAACAAGTTTTAATGACTCCAACTTAAGTGTATGTAAACTTCTGACTTCAACTGTATATATTTATATATATGTGTGTGTGTGTGTGTGTGTGTGTGTGTGTGTGTGTGTGTGTGTGTGTGTGTGTGTGTGTGTGTGTGTGTGTGTGTGTGTGTGTGTGTGTGTGTGTGTGTGTGTGTGAGAGAGAGAGAGAGAGAGAGAGAGAGAGAGAGAGAGAGAGAGAGAGAGAAAGAGAGAAAGAGAGAGAGACAAAGAGAGAGAGAAAGAGAAAACAGAGAGAGAGAGAAAAAAAGAGAGAGAAAAAGAGAGAAAGAGAGAGAGAGAGAGAGCGAGAGAGAGAGAGAGATAGAGAGAAATTGAAATTGAAATTGAACCAATTGCACTTTATGCCAGCGAGGTGTGGGGTCGACTTGCAAAACAAGATTTCACCAAATGGGACAAACACCCCATTAAAACCCTGCATGCAGAGTTCTGTAAGATTCTCCTACATGTCCAGAGGAAAACTACAAGCAATGCATGCAGGGAAGAATTAGGCCAATATCCACTAATAATAAAAACTCAAAAAAGAGCAATTAAGTTTTGGAAATATCTAAAATACAGTGACACCCTCTCATATCATTACCAAGTCCTGCAATGCCAAGAGCTGAGCAAAGAAAAGAGTCCACTCATCCAGCTGGTCCTGGGGCTGAGTTCACAAACCTGTTCTACTAACACACTGAAGCCTCAGGACCAGAACATCCAATCAATCAGAATAAACCAAATTACAGCACAATCAAAACAAAACTACATTGCTTACAATGTGCTTACAAACACAAGCACAAAGCAAAATGCAGTGCTATCTGGCCCTAAATCGACAGTACACCATGGCAAACTATTTGACCATGGTTACTGATCAAAACCTTAGAAAAACCTTGACAAAGTACAGGCTCAGTGAGCACAGCCTTGCCATTGAGAAGGGTAGACACAGGAAAACCTGGCTCCCTGTAGAGGAAAGGCTATGCAACCACTGCACAACAGCAGAACCTGAGACGGAGCTGCATTTCCTGACAAAATGTAAAAAATATAAAACAATTAGACAGTGTCATTTCCCCAAATTTGAAACCCTTATTCAAGGTTTCAAAGACCTCTCTGATGAGAATAGGCTACCAGTCCTGTTGGGGGAAGACGCAGAGAGCTGTGGGTTGGCAGCGCACCACATTGCTGCCTGCCATAAAATGAGGGACAGTGTCTGACAGACCAACCAACCTGCACATGTCCTCTACTGTATGGTTATTGTTATTGTTCAATGTATGTTTATTTTGACCCTTGGTTATTGTTGTTACTGTTGTCCCGTTGACAATTTTGATTCTTATTATTTTAATATTGTAAATATCCAAAGTAAGCTTCGGCAATATGTACATTGTTACGTCATGCCAATAAAGCAAATTGAATTGAATTGAGAAAAAGAGAGAGAGAGAAAAAGAGACAGAGAGAGAAAGAGAGAAAGAGAGAGAGAAAAAAGAGAGAGAAAAAGAGAGAGAGAAAGTCCTTTTGCTTTTCTTTTTTTTTCTCCCTTCATTCCCTCCAACCACAAGTTTAGGAAGTACTTTGCTAACTCCTCCCAGGTCCATCCATACTGAATGTGACAGGGAGAGAGCAACACTTTATCATAATGGAGGAATCAGCCTTATTCTGAAATAACAACAACAAACTGTAAATGAAGGTCTGAGAGTTGGGCTCTGTTTCTTTCTGTGGGAATCATTCTGCTATTGAAGATTTTCAGAGCCACAGTTGAAATAATATGCTAATATCTGTACCCCATGTGGCGCCGACTGGCTGACGCACTATCAGCAGAAAAGCAGCCTCTGCATTCGGGTGCCAGGGTGGTCAAATAAAACGAGGGAAGGCGTGATTAAAAACATGCACTAAGAAACACAAGACAACAGGAGCAATTTAAAAGGACTCTCAACTCTGTTGGGAATTAGCCTCCCACGGAGTATCCGCGTGACAACCTAAATATAACTCAGAGTTATTCAGGATAATAACCTGAAATAAGATGGTTTTGGTGAACTGAAAAACGATCAGGTTTGCTATAGTGGTATATCAAATGGGATGTTGAGGCATCTTCAGTTCAGAGGCCTAAAAGACATAACAGACCATGCTGACTGACGGTTCAAAGCAGCGGGTGGCGGTTCTATCTTCTCTGACCACAGAATGTATGCAAGCATTTTATTTTCCTTCAATTGTACATGTTTAATAACCCCCGTCGACAACCAGCAGGTGATCTACTGCACACGGTCCACGTTCCTTATGGTGGGTTCTGTCCTTAACGGTATCAAGAGCCTCAATTATCAAATCAAATTGTATTTGTCACATGCGCAGAATACAACATGTGTAGACCCGTCAGTAGAGGATGCCTGGATATTCTTTAAAAGTGCTTTCCACACCATCTTAAATAAGCATGCCCCTTTCAAAAAATGTAGAACAAAGAACAGATATAGCCCTTGGTTCACTCCAGACCTGACTGCCCCTACCAGCTACCCACTGTACTGAGGCTAGGAAACACTGTCACCACTGATAAATCCATGTTAATCGAGAATTTCAATAAGCATTTCTCTAAGGATGGCCATGCTCTCCACCTGGCTACCCCAACCCCGGCCAACAGCTCTGCACCCCCCGCAGCAACTGGCCCAAGCACCCCCCCCCCCCCCCCCCCCCTTCACCCAAATCCAGAAACCTGATGTTCTGAAAGAGCTGCAAAATCTGGATCCCTACAAATCAGCTATGCTAGACAATCTGGACCCTCTTTCCTAAAATTATCCGCCACCATTGTTGCAACTCCTATTACTATCTGTTCAACCTCTCGTATTTCAACCTCTCTTTCGTATCATCTGAGATTCCTAAAGATTGGAAAGCGGCTGCAGTCATCTTCCTCTTCAAAGGGGGAGACACTGTAGACCCAAACTGTTACAGACCTTTTTCCATCCTGCCCTGCCTATCTAAAGTCTTCGAACGCCAAGTGAACAAACAGATCACCGACCATTTCGAATCCCACCGTACCTTCTCCACTATGCAATCCGGTTTCCGAGCTGGCCACGGGTGCACCTCAGCTACGCTCAAGGTCCTAAACGATATCAATCACTGTATTCTTATCGGCAGACTCAACAGCCTCAACAGTTTCTCTAATGACTGCATCGCCTGGTTCACTAACTACTTTGCCTGGTTCGCCTTCGCCTTCGTCTGGTTCACTAACTACTTCTCTTCTCAGATAGAGCTCAGTGTGTCAAATCGGAGGGCCTGTTGTCCGGACCTCTGGCAGTCCCTATGGGGGTGCCACGGGGTTCAATTCTCAGGCCGACTCTTTTCTCTGTATATATCAACGATGTTGCTCTTGCTGCGTGTGATTCTTTGATCCACCTCTATGCAGAAGACACCATTCTGTATACAATCGGGCCCTTCTTTGGACACTGTGTTAACAAACCTCCAAACAAGCTTCAACGCCATACAACACTCCTTCCATGGCCTCCAACTGCTCTTAAAAT
The DNA here is from genome assembly GCF_029448725.1 of Salvelinus fontinalis. NCBI lineage: Eukaryota > Metazoa > Chordata > Actinopteri > Salmoniformes > Salmonidae > Salvelinus > Salvelinus fontinalis. The sequence goes on from NC_074693.1 coordinate 18,687,183, forward strand.
GCTAGTAAAACGAAAAAGCATGCTCTTCAACCGATCGCTGCCTGCACCGCCCGCCCGACTAGCATCACTACTCTGGACGGTTCTGACTTAGAATATGTGGACAACTATAAAAACCTAGGTGTCTGGTTAGACTGTAAACTCTCCTTCCAGACTCATATTAACCTGTCTGGCACCGGGGTTCCGCTAGCGGAACTCCTCCCACATTCCACTGAAAAGGCAGAGCGCGAAATTCAAAAGATATTTTTTAGAAATATTTAACTTTCACACATTAACAAGTCCAATGCAGCAAATGGAAGATACACATCTTGTGAATCCAGTCAACATGTCCGATTTTTAAAATGTTTTACAGCGAAAACACCACATATATTTATGTTAGCTCACCACCAAATACAAAAAAGGACAGACATTTTTCACAGCACAGGTAGCATGCACAAAGCCAACCTAACTAACCAAGAACCAACCAAACTAAACAAAGAAACAACTTCATCAGATGACAGTCTTATAACATGTTATACAATAAATCTATGTTTTGTTCGAAAAATGTGCATATTTGAAGTATAAATCAGTTTTACATTGCAGCTACCATCACAGCTACCGTCAGAAATAGCACTGAAGCAGCCAAAGTAATTACAGACACCAATGTCAAATACCTAAATACTCATCATAAAACATTTCTGAAAAATCGATGGTGTACAGCAAATTAAAGACAAACATCTTGTGAATCCAGCCAATATTTCCGATTTTTTTAAGTGTTTTACAGCGAAAACACAATATAGCATTATATTAGCTTACTACAATAGCCTACCACACTACCACATTCATTCATCAAGGCACGTTAGCGATAGCAATAGGCACGTTAGCGATAGCGAATAAACCAGCAAAATATATTAATTTTCACTAACCTTCATAAACCTTCATCAGATGACAGTCCTATAACATCAGGTTATACATACACTTATGTTTTGTTCGAAAATGTGCATATTTAGAGCTGAAATCAGTGGTTATACATTGTGCTAACGTAGCATCTTTTTCCCAGAATGTGCGGATATTTTTATGTCACTCAACTATTCTGACCAAATAACTATTCATAAACGTTACTAGAAAATACATGTTGTATGGGAAATGATAGATACACTAGTTCTTAATGCAATCGCCGTGTTAGAATTCTAAAAATAACTTCATTACGACATCCAGCTTAGTTATAGCGAGAGAGTACCCAAAATCTGGGCGCAAACGACTATTTCACATGTTCGACAGATATATGAAATAGCATCATAAAATGGGTCCTACTTTTGACGATCTTCCATCAGAATGTTGTACAAGGGGTCCTTTGTCCAGAACAATCGTTGTTTGGATTTAGAATGTCCTCTTCTCCAGTCAATTAGCACGGAAAGCTAGCAAAGTAGCGCGAAGCTCTCCTTCCTGAACAAAGGCACACAACGCAACACGCCTAACGTCCCGAATAAATTTCAATAATCTAATAAAACTATATTGAAAAAACATACTTTACGATGATATTGTCACATGTATCAATAAAATCAAAGCCGGAGATATTAGTCGTCTATAACGATAGCTTTTCAGAAGGCAAAACCAGGTCCCTTCACGCGCTCACCAGAAAACAGGAAACCGGTGACACGTCATACAAAGAGCTTTTATTCGACCCCAGATCGAGTTATACACTCCATTTCTTCTCTCACTGCCCGTCGACATCTAGTGGAAGACGTATGAAGTGCATGTATACTAATAAATATCAAGGACATTTATAGGCAGGGCCTAGAACAGAGCATCGATTTCAGATTTTCCACTTCCTGTCAGGAAGTTTGCTGCAAAATGAGTTCTGTTTTACTCACAGATATAATTCAAACGGTTTTAGAAACTAGAGAGTGTATTCTATCCAATAGTAATGATAATATGCATTTTGCACAAGCAAGAATTGAGTACGAGGCCGTTTAAATTGGGCACGATTTTCCCCCAAAGTGAAAACAGCGCCCTCTGTCCTCAACAGGTTAACTTCTTGAGAATACAGGGGGTGCTGTTTTCGCATTAGCATAATTTCCTCTACAGATTAAACTGCCTCTTATTCAATTATTGCTCTTACTATATGCATATAATTAATACCATTGGATAGAAAACAATCTATAGTTTCTAAAACCGTTTCAATTTTGTCTCTGAGTGAAACAGAAGTCATTTGACAGCACTTTCCCTGACCAAGAAGAAGAATGCAAGATGTGTATGCTCGCTTCAACGCTCTGCCTATATATGGTCACGCCACCTATGACCCGAAACACACTTCATTCGTCTTCCTCTGGGTGTCAAGAGGACGTCAGAGGAGAAATTTTTTGTTTATCTTGTACTGACGTGAAATAAGACCTATTTCTTTGGCGTGACCGACAACTTCCGGTTCTCTGAATCGCGCGATTTGGAGGTGCGATTGTCTACTGTTTTGCTGCCGTTACGGATGAAAACTATCTCCGTCTCGAAGTTTGTTTGATACATGTGACCATATCATCCTAATGTATGTTTTTTCAATATAGTTTAATCAGATTATTTGAATTTTTTCGGGAGTTTTGCCGTGTTCCGTTCTGTGACTTTTTTTACTTTGGCCAGTCGACCAGTACATATGCTAAATGAAGAGGGAAAGTTGCCATTATGAATGGATTGAACGACTCATCAGGACTAAGGACACCTTGATCAACATTCTGATGAAAGATCAGCAATAGTAAGACCCAATTTACGATGTTATTTCATATATCTGTCGTGCATGTGAACTGGTCGTGGGCGCCCAGCTGGTTCTGGCTGGCGTGGCTATGCTAATTTAGCGCTACATTTTGTTTTCGCTATAAAACATTTAATAAATCTGAAATATTGTTTGGATTCACCAGATGTTGGGCTTTCAATATCTGTACGCTGTGTATTTTTTCTGAAATGTTTTAATATAAGTAATTAGTTATATGAAGTTGGTCTCTGTAATTGTTCTGGCTGCGTCGGCACTATTTCAGATTGCAGCTGCAATGTAGAACTGTGATTTATACCTGAAAAATTCACATTTTTCAAAAAAAAACTATGCTATACCATAAATATGTTATCAGACTGTCATCTTATGAAGTTGTTTCTTGGTTAGTGGCTATATATATTTTTATTTAGTCGAATTAGTGATAGCTACTGACGCAGGAAAAAACTTATGTCTTTTGTGTCTTTTGATAACGTCTTTAGCTAATAGATTTACATATTGTGTCTTCCCTGTAAAACATTATAAAAATCTGAAATGGTGGCTTTATTCACAGGATCTGTATCTTTCATTAGGTGTCTTGGACTTGTGATTTAATGATATTTAGATGCTACTATTTAATTGTGACGCTATGCTAGCGATGCTAATCAGTGTGGGGGGGGTGGGGGGTGCTCCCGGACCCGGGGTAGGTGCTCGGTAGAGGTTAAGCATCTCCAATCCAAAATTAAATCTAGAATCGGCTTCCTATTTCGCAACAAAGCATCCTTCACTCATGCTGCCAAACACACCCTCGTAAAACTGACAATCATACCGATCCTTGACTTCGGGGATGTCATTTAAAATAGCCTCCAACACTCAGCAAATTGGATGTAGTCTATCACAGTGCCATCCATTTGTCACCAAAGCCCCATATACTACCCACCACTGCCACCTGTATGCTCTCGTTAGCTATTCATCGCCAAACTCACTGGCTCCAGGTAAAGCTCCACCTTATCTCAGCTCACTGGTCACCATAGCAATACCCACCCGTAGCATGCGCTCCAGCAGGTATATTTCACTGGTCATCCCCAAAGCCAACGTTTCCTTTGGCCGTCTCTCCATCCAGTTCTCTGCTGCCAATGACTGGAACGAATTGCAAAAATCACTGAAGTTGGAGACTTATATCTCCCTCACTAACTTTAAGTGTCAGCTGTCAGAGCAGCTGACCGATCACTGCACCTGTACACAGCCAATCTGTAAATAGCCCATCCATCCAACCAACTACCTACGTCATCCCCATATTTGTTTTTCTGCTCTTTTGCACACCAGTATTTCTACTTGCACGTCCTCATCTGTACATCTATCACTCCAGTGTAAATTGCTAAATTGTAATTACTTTGCCACTATGGCCTATTTACTGCCTTACTTCCTTACTTTATTTGCACACACTGTGTACAGATTTTTCTATTGTGTTATTGACTGTACGTTTGTTTATCCCATGTGTAACTCTGTGTTGTTGTTTTTGTCACACTGCTTTGCTTTATCTTGGCCAGGTCGCAGTTATAAATGAGAACTTGTTCTCAACTGGCCAACATGGTAAATAAAGGTGAAATAAATAAAAAACATTTATACTATGAAATGGTTGCTTACAAGCCCTTTACCAACAATGCAGTTTTAAGAAAATAGAGTTAAGAAAATCTTTACTAAATAAACTAAAGTAAAAAATAATAAAAAGTTACACAATAAAATAACAACAACAGGACTATATAGAGGGGGGTACCGTTACCGAGTCAATGTGCAGGGGTACAGGTTAGTCGAGGTAATTTGTACATGTAGGTAGGGGTAAAGTGACTATGCATAGATAATAAACAGCAAGTAGCAGCAGCGTACAAACAAGGGGGGGGTCAATGCAAATAGTCTGGTGGCCATTTGATGAATTGTTCAGCAGTCTTATGGCTTGGGGATAGAAGCAGTTAAGCAGACTGTTGGACCTAGACTCCGGTACCGCTTGCTGTGCGGTAGCAGAGAGAACAGCCTATGACTTGGGTGACTGGAGTCTTTGACAATTTTTTGGGCCTTCCTCTGACACCACCTAGTATATTGGCCCTGGATGACAGGAAGCTTGGCCCCAGTGTTGTACTGGGCCGTACACACTACCCTCTGTAGAGCCTTACGGCCGGATGCCGAGCAGTTGCCATACCAGGCAGTGATGCAACTGGTCAGGATGCTCTCGATGGTGCAGCTGTAGAACTTTTTGAGGATCTAGGGACCCATGCCAAATATTTTCAGTCTCCTGGGGGGGAAAAGGCATTGTCGTGCCCTCTTCACGATTGTCTTGGTGTGTTTGGACCATGTTAGTTTGTTGGTGATGTGGACACCAAGGAACTTGAAACTCTCGACCAACTCCGATACAGCCCTGTCGTTGTGAATGGGGGCGTGTTTGGCCCTTCTTTTCCTGTAGTCCACGATCAGCTCTTTTGTCTTGCTCACGTTGAGGGAGAGGTTGTTGTCCTGGCACCACACTGCCAGGGCACCACACTGCCAGGTCTCTGACCTCCTCCCTACAGGCTGTCTTATAGTTGTCGGTGATCAGGCCTACCACTGTTGTGTCGTCAGCAAACTTAATGATGGTGTTGGAGTCGTGCTTGGCCACGCAGTCGTTGGTGAACAGGGAGTACAAGAGAGCACTAAGCACACATCCCTGAGGGGCCCCCGTGTTGAGGATCAGCGTGGTAGATGTGTTGTTGCCTACCCTTAATACCTTTGGGCGGCCCGTCAGAACCTCCAGGATCCAGTTGCAGAGGGAGGTGTTTAGTCCCAGGGTCCTTAGCTTAGTGATGAGCTTTGTGGGCACTATGGTGTTGAATGCTGAGCTGTAGTCAATGAACATCATTCTCACATAGGTGTTCCATTTGTCCAGGTGGGAAAGGCCAGTGTGGAGTGCGATTGATATTGCGTAATTTGTGGATCTGTTGGGGCAGTATGCGAATTGAAGTCGGTCTAGGGTTTCCGGGATGATGGTGTTGATGTGAGCCATGACCAGCCTTTCAAAGCGCTTCATGGCTACTGAAGTGAGTGCTACGGGGCGGTAGTCATTTAGGCAGGTTACCTTCGCTTTCTTGGGCATGGGGATTATGGTGGTCTGCTTGAAACATGTAGGTACTACAGACTCGGTCAGGGAGAGGTTGAAAATGTCAGTAAAGACACTTGCCAGTTGGTCTGTGCATGCTCTGAGTACACATCCTGGTAATCTGTATGGCCACGCGGCCTTATGAATGTTGACCTGTTTAAAGGTCTTGCTCACATCGGCTACGGAGAGATTGATCACACAGTCGTTCGGAACAGCTGGTGCTCTCATGCATGCTTCAGTGTTGCTTGCCTCGAAGCGAGCATAAAAGGTATTTAGCCCGTCTGGTTGGCTTGCTTCACTGGGCAGCTCACGGCTGGGTTTCCCTTTGTAGTCCGTAATCGTTTGCAAGCCCTGCCACATCCGACGAGCGTCAGAGATGGTGTAGTAGGATTCAAACTTAGTCCTGTAATGACTCTTTGCCTGTTTGATGGTTCGTCTGAGGGCATAGCGGTGTTTTATTATAAGCGTCCGGATTAGTGTCCCGCTCCTTGAAAGCGTCAGCTCTAGCTTTTAATGTGGTGCTGATGTTGCCTGTAATCCATCGCTTCTGGTTGGGATATGTACGTACGGACACTGTGGGGACGATGTCGTCAATGCACTTATTGATGAAGCCGGTGACATACTACTCAATACCATTGGATGAATCCCGGAACATATTTCAGTCTGTGCTAGCAAAACAGTCCTGTAGCGTAGCATCCGCGTCACCTGACCACTTCGGTATTGAGCGAGTCACTGGTACTTCCTGCTTTAGTTTTCGCTTGTAAGCGGGAATCATGAGGATAGAATTAGGGTCAGATTTGCCAAAAGGGGGGCCTCCCGAGTGGCACATTTGTCTAAGGCACTGCATCACAGTGCTAGCTGTGCCACTAGAGATTTTAGGATCGAGTCCAGGCTCTGTCGCAGCCATGCGCAACCGGGGAGACCCATGGTGCGGCACACAATTAGCCCAGTGTCGTCCAGGTTAGGGCAGGGTTCGGCCGGCAGAGATGTCCTTGTCCCATTGCTCACTACGACTCCTGTGGCGGGCCGGGCGCAGTGCATGCTGACACGGTCGCCAGGTGTACAGTGACATATCGGTGTGGCTGGCTTCCGGGTTAAGTGGGCATTGTGTCAAAAAGCAGTGCAGCTTGGTTGGGTTGTGTTTCGGAGGAAGCACGGCTCTCGACTTATGCCTCTCCCGAGTCCCTATGGGAGTTGCAGCAATGAGACAAGACAGTAACTAGCAATTTGGTTACCATGAAATTGGGGAGAAAAGGGGGTAAAAAAATATTTGCCAAATGGAAGGCAAGGGAGAGCTTTGTATGTGTCTCTGTGTGTGAAGTAAAGGTGGTCTAGAGTTTTTTCCCTCTGGTTGCATGCTGGTAGAAATTAGGTAAAATGGATTTAAGTTTGCCTGCATTAAAGTCTCCGGCCACTAGGAGCATCGCTTCTGGATGAGCATTTTCTTGTTTGCTTATGGCTATATACAGCTCGTTGAGTGCTGTCTTAGTGCCAGCATCGGTTTGTGGTTGTAAATAGACAGCTACAAAAAATATAGATGAAAACTCTCTTGGTAGATAGTGTGGTCAACAGCATATCATGAGGTACTCTACCCCAGGCGAGCAATTCCTCGAGACTTCCTTAATATTAGACATTGCGCAACAGCTGTTATTGACAAATAGACACAACACCACCCCTCGTCTTACCGGACGTAGCTGTTCTGTCCTGCCGATGCACAGAAAACCCAGCCAACTGTATATTATGCGTGTCGTCATTCAGCCACAACTCGGTGAAACATAAGATATTAGAGTTTGTAATGTCCCGTTGGTAGGATAGTCTCAAACGGAGCTCATCCAGTTTATTCTCCAGTGATTGCACGTGGCTGATAGAACGGATGGTAGAGGTGGGTTACCCACTTGCCGACAAATACTCACAAACCACCCGGATCTGCGCCCCCTGTATCTCCGTCTTTTCTTCATGTGAATGACGGGAATTTGGGCCTGGTCCGGGAGAAACAGTTGTCAAAACCAGTGCACTATATGGGGAATAGGGTGCCATTGCAATGCAGAATTATTACAGAGTAGTAAGCAATCCTGTTTGCCTGGTGTGATCTTGACTCTGGCTTGCTGTCACTAAACCAGGGGACCAATAGAAGCAGTCTGATCCTTGGCCTCTCAGGACTCTCATCACCATTGCCCTGCAGTTTGAGATGATTTGATCCCCTCACGGCACAACTGATATACACAGAGGCTTACAGACACGTAGCTACTCTAATGCCTCGCTAAGCCCTTCCTAATGCACTAGGTCTCTGAGGCTCCCCTCCCTGAATCCCCCGATACCACAGAACCTCCCAGAGAAAGACAGAGCAGTTCTAGGATTACACCGCTCTAATAAGTATCTATTTCCCCCCACAGTTTGCATAGACCCAGCGGAGCTCTGCCGGTATGGACTTGGAGAGGATCTGGAAATCTCATTACAACTGAGCAAATACGTGAGGCATAATAATAAAACACTGGCTATTAAGTTAGAAACAAATTACAATTTGATAGAGAAAGATGTGGTAATGGGCAGTAGATTGCAACTTGTCAAGTAAACGACGCATGAAGGGGCCTGTTGGAGATGGAGATGGCACTACCCGTCATTAACTTATTACATCTGCCTTGGGGTGGCGAGTAAACAACTGGAGACGCCTCAAGCTCGAAGCAGCAGGAACTCATTCACTCCAATAGTCTTCACCGTTATTGGGTTGCAGATGGGAGAACTTCGACAGAAAATAAAAATACTCCGCTGAGAAAACGAGGCAGGGGATTATTAAAGGAGAGTGGATGGCTGGGGAGAGAGGGAGAGAGGGAAGAGAGAGAGGGGGAGAGAGCGAGAGAGAGAGAGAAAGAGGGGGTAAAGAGAGGGGGAGGGAGAAAGAGGGACCTGTTCAAACCAGACGCCAGAAGCACTTAAGATCGGGTGAATCACTAACGAGCCGGAGACAAGGATTGGACGTGGAGGAAAAGAGGAATTTGTGACTTTGATTATTGGCTGTTGGACGGAGAGACAGCTCTTCTGTTGGACGGAGAGACAGCTCTTCTGTTGGACTGAGAGGCAGCTCTTCTGTTGGACGGAGAGACAGCTCTTCTGTTGGACGGAGAGACAGCTCTTCTGTTGGACGGAGAGACAGCTCTTCTGTTGGACTGAGAGGCAGCTCTTCTGTTGGACTGAGAGACAGCTCTTCTGTTGGACTGAGAGACAGCTCTTCTGTTGGACGGAGAGACAGCTCTTCTGTTGGACTGAGAGACAGCTCTTCTGTTGGACTGAGAGGCAGCTCTTAGGTTGGACTGAGAGACAGCTCTTCTGTTGGACTGAGAGACAGCTCTTCTGTTGGACGGAGAGACAGCTCTTCTGTTGGATGGAGAGACAGCTCTTCTGTTGGACGGAGAGACAGCTCTTCTGTTGGACGGAGAGACAGCTCTTCTGTTGGACTGAGAGGCAGCTCTTCTGTTGGACTGAGAGGCAGCTCTCTGTTGGACTGAGAGACAGCTCTTCTGTTGGACGGAGAGACAGCTCTTCTGTTGGACGGAGAGACAGCTCTTCTGTTGGACGGAGAGGCAGCTCTCTGTTGGACTGAGAGACAGCTCTTCTGTTGGACGGAGAGACAGCTCTTCTGTTGGACGGAGAGACAGCTCTTCTGTTGGACTGAGAGACAGCTCTTCTGTTGGACTGAGAGACAGCTCTTCTGTTGGACTGAGAGGCAGCTCTTCTGTTGGAGGGAGAGACAGCTTTTCTGTTGGACTGAGAGGCAGCTCTTCTGTTGGAGGGAGAGACAGCTCTTCTGTTGGAAGGAGAGGCAGCTCTTCTGTTGGAAGGAGACGCAGCTCTTCTGTTGGAGGGAGGTGCAGCTCTGCCCTGAGAGACCCGGGATCCTCCAGCCTCCTCCAGTCCATTCAGCAATATCGGAGACAAATGAGGGCAGCGCTTGTTCCCAAGGTCAAGCCCCACCTCTGCCAGTGGCCACGGGGGTCCGCAATTCTAATTCCTAATACACTGAAGCGTAATTAAAACCCCTCTCCAAGACAGGGGGGAAAGTCGATACAACTTTTTTCAGGTGCTAATGAGATGCTAATTTGATGGCCCCGCTAGGAGCAATGAGGTGCGGGAAAACTCAAGGACAGGAACAAGATTTATTCCAGGTTTTTTTCTGCTGTTCACATTTTTTATGCGTTCGGTTGGGTCTCCTAGCTCTCGTCATTGGGTCTCCTAGCTCTCTTCATTGTGGCAGTTGCAATAAGGGCCTCGTCAGACATATTCTGTGGTGTAGCAGTGATGCTGAACACCCCAGGTTGTCCGATGTGTTGATGTTTGAGCGTCCTTTCAAGCTAGCTCCCAACTCCCTATCATTTCTAGTGCTCCTTTCCCCCCTGTGAGTTGTTTTCAAAGAGAGGTTTTCAGAGAGAGGTTTTCAGGGAGGAGCATATAGCTTCGCTACTTCGCAGTACCACGTACGGATAGCCCAGCTCACACTGCCTCATGCTTCCTGTGAGTCTGCTTCCCAAATGGCACACTATTCCCTATAGTGCACTACTTGTGGCCAGGACCCATAGGGCTCTGCTCAAACGTAGTGCACTACAAAGGGAATAGGGTGCCATTTGGGAGGCTACCACAGTCAGAGCAGTTTGTGTACCTCCCCACTGCGCCTGCTTTCCCTGGACCCAGCCAGTCGTTCCAGGGGTGCTGGCTGTCCCACTTTCCTTACAGGCAGAGGAATTGACATCACAGACTTTCTCTCCCTCCCTCCTTGTCCACATGTTTATTCTGCATGTAGCCAGATACTGCTATCCACTTATTTCACCCAAGGCTCTGGGAGTCTGAGCAATCAAGCCTCCTCAACCCTCGTTCATGTACCCACTAACCAAGACTTCTCTCCAATTCTCTCATGTTTATTAACTGGAGGTTCTCTTTGGACTTCTAAGTGACTCCCCCTGGTGAACCCTGATGGTTCCTCTGGCTCCTTCAGGGTGCCAGTTTCTCACTGGAGTGCAGTGGAGTAATGGTGTGTGATGAAACTGTAGAGACAGTAATGTGGTTTGTGATCCCTGCCCTGCAGGGTCTGTGTAGTGGAGCCAGCCGAGAGAAGCTCATTTGTGAGTGTGTTGTTTTGCCTTTTCCCCATATGCTGGGATGTAAAGAATACTCCAAGGCCTAGGTTCAATCAGTCCAGCATTAACCCAAAATAACCGACAACTTCAAGGCATATCATTTATTTTGTTTGGGCAATGTTGGAGGTGTAACTGCGTTGGAGCTGTCAAATCGGTGAATGGTTGCTCCTCCAGTGGTCATTGTCACAAAACCACACCCATCCTTACATCCGACCCATGTTAGAAGTTTAGAACAAGAAAGGCTATATAGAAATAATGACACTCAAATTGAAAATCGTTAGAATAAGTATTTATACCAACCTAGTAGCGGTGTAGATTACAACACATTCCAGGGTTTGAGCTTGTAACACAGGGATTTCTACTTATGTGACTTGGTGCATCCAATGGCAATGTCCTCTAGGTCAGTGGTTCCCAAACTTTTTATAGTATCGTACCCCTTCAAACATTCAACCTCCAGCTGCATACCCCCTCTAGCACCAGGGTCAGCGCACTCTCAAATGTTGTGTTTTGTCATCATTGTAAGCCTGCCACACACACACTAAATTATACATTTATTAAACATAAGAATGAGTGTGAGTTTTTGTCACAACCCGGCTCGTGCAAAGTGACAAAGAGCTCTTATAGGACCAGGGCACAGATAATAATATAATAATAATCAATATTTAACCATCTTTCATATAAAACATTATTTGTCCATCGGAAATTGTGAATAACTCACCACAGGTTAATGAGAAGGGGTCTGCTTGAAAGGATGCACATAACTCTGCAATGTTGGGTTATTAGAGAGAGTCTCAGTCTTAAATCATTTACCACACACAGTCTGTGCCTGTATTTAGTTTTCATGCTAGTGAGGGCCGAGAATCCACTCTCAAATAGGTACGTGGTTGCAAAGGGCATCAGTGTCTTAACAGCGTGATTTGCCATGGCAAGATACTCTGAACCCAGCCCAATCAAGAAATCTGGCAAAGTGGCTTTCGATTAAATTCTATTTTCACGGAACCGCTTGTTGCAATTTCGATGAGGCTCTCTTGTTCAGATATCTGTAAGTCGACTGGAGGCAGGGCATGAAAGGGATAACAAATGAAGTTGTTTGTGCCATCCGTTTCGGGAAAGTACCTGCGTAATTGCGCACCCAACTCACTCAGGTGCTTCGGTGCTTCGCTATATCACATTTGACATTGTCTGTAAGCTTGCGTTCCTTTGCACACAAAACATCATAAAATGATGGAAAGACCTGTGTGTTGTCCTTGTTAATGCAGACAGAAAAGAACTCCAACTTCTTAATCAAAGCCTCAATTTTGTCCCGCACATTGAATATAGTTGCGGAGTCCCTGTAATCATAGATTCAGATCACTCAAGCGAGAAAAAGTCACGTGAGAAACTCGTCATCATGCAAGCGGTTAGACAAGTCAAAATTATGGTCAGTAAAGAAAACTTTAAGCTCGTCTCTCAATTCAAAAAAACGTGTCAATTACTATCCTCCTTGGTAACCAGCGCACTTCTGTATGTTGTAAAAGCGTTCCATGGTCGCTGCCCATATCATTGCATAGTGCAGAAAATACACGAGAGTTCAGGGGCCTTGCTTTAACAAAGTTAACCATTTTCACTGTAGTGTCCAAAACATCTTTCAAGCTGTCAAGCATTCCCTTGGCAGCAAGAGCCTCTTGGTGGATGCTGCAGTGTACCCAAGTGGCGTCAGGAGATACTGCTTGCACGTGCGTTACCACGCCACTATGCCTCCCTGTCATGGCTTTTGCCCCATCATTACAGATAACAACACATCTTGACTATCAAAGTCCATTTGATGTCACAAAGCTGTCTAGTACTTGAAAAATATCCTCTCCTGTTGTCCTGGTTTCCAGTGTTTTGCAGAAGTGGATGTCTTCCTTAATTGACCCCCCATAAATGTAACAGACATATACCGGGAGCTGTGCCAGGCCCGCCACGTCTGTTGACTCATCCAGCTGTAACGCATTGAACTCACTGGCTTGTATGCGAAGCAGTAATTGAGGCGGCAGGCAGCCTAGTGGTTGGACGTTGGACTTTAAACTAGCGTTGGACTAGTAACCGAAAGGTTGCTAGATCGAATCTCCGAGCTGACAAGGTAAAAATCTGTCGTTCTGCCCCTAGGTGTAATGCGCTGCTACTGGCGGCAGAGAAGTCAGGCGCAGGAAAGCGGAAACTGATTTACAATGGTTGTGTTTAATAACCATTAAACAGAATAATAATAATAAATGGGTCAAACAAAAATACCAGTATGTCGTGCACTACAACAAACAATTATGGACAAGGACATGGGGGGAAACAGAGGGTTAAATACACAACATGGAATTGATGGAATTGGAACCAGGTTTGATACAAGACAAAACCAATGGAGAAATGAAAAGTGGATTGGTGATGGCTAGAAGGTCGGTGACTTCGTCTGCCGAACGCCGCCCGAAAAAGGAGAGGCACCAACTTTGGTGGAAGTCGTGAGGCGAGGCTACTCAGGCGAGAAAAAAACCTCACCCAAATGTATAGCCCCGTTGGAAAATATAAATGGACTGTTTGAAAATGTGATTTTTTATTTTTTTTTACAAAAATGTGGATAACCCTAACCCTAACCCCGACGGCATTGTGTAAATGTTATTGCGGGTTAAGACTGTACTGACTGAATCTAGGCCCAAGTCTCGTCTGTCACAGCTCCATTCGGATATTGTGTAGCTTCTTCACACAAATACTGTACCTACAGTAGGGTAAAATTACTAATTTAAAATGCATCAGTCACACCACAATTAATTGAACAGATTTTAAACAAAATAATTTGTTCTGCTCTCTCGTCTCCTTTTGAAGACAAATTGTGTCCCCAACATTCCCTCCCTAATGGTTGGTTCAAAGTGAGGCTATTGCGCCTCCGCCTCATCCGACCTTTACCCATCACTGGAACTGCTCTAAAGCACACATTACTGCAGTAACTGGAGATGTCAGTCACTTTGAAGGACATGGCAAAACCAAACTCCTCCACTGATTAGCTTTTTAGTGCGGCTGACCGAGGCACTTTCACGCCATAAGGTAGGCTACTATAATAATAATCACCCAAGACACTTCACCGGTATTCAAAAAAAAGAAAATATAGAACCAACCTCAGGCTCGGCAAAGGCTTGCAGCAGCTGACGATAATAACAAGTTCATCAGAAATATCATATTTCATAATTGAGGAAATTAAATTCTCAGCATGCCTGCATCAGCTTTTCATTTTCAAAAGATTAGAGTTCAAGATTAGCATCCACTGTCCTACTAAGGTTGAAGGATTGTCAATTTTAAACAACTTGGACAACATCAGGCCTTTCAGTGAGAGAGGCAATCATTGAGAATGAGAGGATGGAGGTAATGATGAATCAATATGAATTTGGCTGGTCCATCAAGTCAAAGTACATGCTGCCATCTGACTATCATACTTTATCATTATGCAAATATTTAGCTGATATCATTCCACAAAATCAAACTTCATCCTCAAACTTGTAGCCCAGCAGAGCATCATATAACAGCACAGGTTTTGGCTCTGAACCAGAAAATGGGGATACCACTGCTCATTCAACGTAATAGCTATCAGACCCCCATAGCATGATATCACAAAGAGATCTCACAAGAAAGTTGTGAACATTGCCAACACACCAAGGTGTACCCGAGGACGGTCTACATTCGTTGGAACACCTGCAATGTTAACAGACAGCCAATAGGTAAAAGTTGTATAGTTGTGTAGTTGAGTAGTAACTCCAAGGACAGAGCCCTGAAGGTTGTGAGTTCGATACCCCAGACCGCCTTTCCAGTTAGCTATCTCTGCTCCTGCCCTACTTCCCCATCTTGTTCTGTATTGTCTGAATAAATCCTATAAAAAAAGGAGGAAGGAATTCTGCTCTCCAAAAAGAAAGGAATGGTGCGAAAGCAACACTGAACCATGCTTGAGAGCAACAGCTGTTCCCAGATGACTAGGTGATCTTGCTCTCCGTAGCTGCGGGGCCAGACGGAATACCAGGACGCGTACTCAAAACATGCGCTGGAAAGTGTCTTCACTGACATTTTCAACCTATCCCTGTTATACCAACATGTTTCAAACAGACCACCATAGTCCTCGTGCCCAAAAATGCGATGGTAACCTACCTAAATGACTATCGCCCTGTAGCACTCACATCAATAGCCATGAAATTCTTTGAAAGGCTGGTCATGGCTGACATCAACATCATCATCCCAGACGGACCCACTTCAGATCCACAGATCCACCCAACAGATCCACAGATGACGCAATCTCTATTGCACTCCACAAGCCCTCACCCACCTGGACAAAAGGAATACCTATTTAAGAAATGCTGTTCATTGACTACAGATCAGCAAAGTCCCCTCTAAGCTCATCACCAACATCAGGACCCTGGGACTGAACACATCCATCTGCAACTCGATCCTGGACTTCCTGAAGGGCTGCCCCCAGGCGGTGAGGGTAGGCAACAACACAACCGCCATACTGACCATCAACATGGGGGCCCCTCAAGGGTGTATGCTTAGTCCCCTCTTGTACTCCCTGTTCACCCACGGCTGCGTGGCCAGGCACGACTCCAGCACCATTATCAAGTTAGCTGACGAAACAACAGTTGGAAGACTGATCATCGATGACGATGATGCAGCCTACAGGGAGGAGGTCAGAGACCTGGCCAAGACAATAACCTCTCCCACAACGTCAGCAAGACAAAGGAGCTGATCGTGGACTACAGGAAATGGAGGGGCGAGCACACCCCCATCCACGTCGACGGGGCTCTAGTGGAATGGGTTGAGAACTTCAAGTTCCTTGGTGTCCACATCACTAAGGAATTAAACATGTTCCACACACACCCACACAGTTGTGAAGAGGGCACGACAGTGCCTCTTCCCCCACAGGAGGATGAGGGCCAGGCTCCCTGCCATCCAGCACCTCTATACCAGGCGTGTCAGAGGAAGACCCCAAAAAATTGTCAAAGCAAAAACAAACCATATACTGTTCTCTCTGCTACTGCACGGCAAGCGGTACCGATGCACCAAGTCTGGAACCAACAGGACCCTGACCAGCTTCTAACCCCAAGCCACAAGACTGCTAAACAAGACTGCTAAACAAGACTGGTATATAGCTAATCAAATAGCTACCCTGACACTGACCCTTTTTTACACTAACTCTCTTGCACTGACTCTATGCACATACACTGGACCCTACACACTCACACATACTTACACTGACACCCCAACACACACATACACACACGCGCTACACATACCCACACACACGCATAACATGAGCACACACGCATAGTGACACCACACACACACATACTTTCATATTCACCACATACACTGCTGCTACTGTTTACTATCCATCTGTTGCCTAGTCACTTTACCCCTACCTATACAGTATGTCCATAGCTAACTCAATTACCTCGTACCCCTGCACATCAACTCGGTCCTGATACTACCTGTATATAGCCATGTTATTACCTTGTACCCCTGCACATCAACTCGGTCCTGATACTACCTGTATATAGCCATGTTATTACCTTGTACCCCTGCACATCAACTCGGTCCTGGTACTAAATGTATATAGCCATGTTATTATCTCGTACCCCTGCACATCAACTCGGTCCTGGTACTAAATGTATATAGCCATGTTATTACCTCGTACCCCTGCACATCAACTCGGTACTGGTACTACCTGTATATAGCCATGTTATTACCTCGTACCCCTGCACATCAACTCGGTCCTGGTACTACCTGTATATAGCCATGTTATTACCTCGTACCCCTGCACATCAACTCGGTACTGGTACTACCTGTATATAGCCATGTTATTACCTTGTACCCCTGCACATCAACTCGGTCCTGGTACTACCTGTATATAGCCATGTTATTACCTCGTACCCCTGCACATCAACTCGGTCCTGGTACTACCTGTATATAGCCATGTTATTACCTCGTACCCCTGCACATCAACTCGGTCCTGGTACTACCTGTATATAGCCATGTTATTACCTCGTACCCCTGCACATCAACTCGGTCCTGGTACTACCTGTATATAGCCATGTTATTACCTCGTACCCCTGCACATCAACTCGGTCCTGATACTACCTGTATATAGCCATGTTATTACCTCGTACCCCTGCACATCAACTCGGTCCTGATACTACCTGTATATAGCCATGTTATTACCTTGTACCCCTGCACATCAACTCGGTCCTGGTACTAAATGTATATAGCCATGTTATTACCTCGTACCCCTGCACATCAACTCGGTACTGGTACTACCTGTATATAGCCATGTTATTACCTCGTACCCCTGCACATCAACTCGGTCCTGGTACTCCCTGTATACAGCCATGTTATTACCTCGTACCCCTGCACATCAACTCGGTACTGGTACTCCCTGTATACAGCCATGTTATTATCTCGTACCCCTGCACATCAACTCGGTCCTGGTACTACCTGTATATAGCCATGTTATTACCTCGTACCCCTGCACATCAACTCGGTACTGGTACTCCTTCTATATAGCCATGTTATTTTTTACTTGTTATTGGTATTTGTTATTCAATGTGTATTTATTCCTTGTGTCACTATTTAAATGATTATTATTATTACCTTTATCATTAACTCTACATGTTGGAAAGTATGCATTTCACTGTTAGTCTATACCTGTTGTTTACCAAGCATTTCACTGTTAGTCTACACCTGTTGTTTACCAAACATTTCACTGTTACTCTACACCTGTTGTTTACGAAGCATTTCACTGTTAGTCTACACCTGTTGTTTACGAAGCATTTCACTGTTAGTCTACACCTGTTGTTTACGAAGCATTTCACTGTTAGTCTACACCTGTTGTTTACGAAGCATTTCACTGTTAGTCTACACCTGTTGTTTACGAAGCATTTCACTGTTAGTCTACACCTGTTGTTTACGAAGCATTTCACTGTTAGTCTACACCTGTTGTTTACGAAGCATTTCACTGTTAGTCTATACCTGTTGTTTACCAAGCATTTCACTGTTAGTCTACACCTGTTGTTTACCAAACATTTCACTGTTACTCTACACCTGTTGTTTACGAAGCATTTCACTGTTAGTCTACACCTGTTGTTTACGAAGCATTTCACTGTTAGTCTACACCTGTTGTTTACGAAGCATTTCACTGTTAGTCTACACCTGTTGTTTACCAAGCATTTCACTGTTAGTCTACACCTGTTGTTTACCAAGCATTTCACTGTTAGTCTACACCTGTTGTTTACGAAGCATGTGATAAATAAAATGTTATTTGATTTGAAGGCTTATGGAATGTCAAACTGTTTTTGAGAGGTCATACTTATATCACAGAACACAGTTTACAGAGGAAACAGCCTAAATAAATAACTCTCTATATGGAGATTCCTGATGATACCTGTTTCTAATCAACAGCTATGAGGGAATACAAGATCTATTCCTTGTTACTCCCGATGCAGAAGCAGCTTGTCATTTGAACAGCCCCCGAAAAACCCGTGACAGAGTCATTACTTTCACCATTGTTCGGCAAAGTTTACTTCAAAAGGGCAAACCTCTGATACAGTCTGAGTTAAGAGAGGCAGGTGATGGGGGGAGGAGGAGGGGAGGAGAGGGGGAGAGAGAGAGAGAGAGAGAATACTACTCCAAGATGGGAGATGGAGAGGGGGAAGGCCTTTGATCTGAGTGCACAAAAGAACAAAAGAGACGGAGGAGCACAGAAGATTGAAGGCATGTACTCAATTCCCAATAGGAAAGAGACAGAGAGTTGTAAAGAGAGAAGGAGAGAGGGAGAGAGAGAAAGAAAGAAAGAAAGAAAGAAAGAAAGAAAGAAAGAAAGAAAGAAAGAAAGAAAGAAAGAAAGAAAGAAAGAAAGAAGAATGGAGGGAGAGAGATACAGAGACAGGAAGGAGGGGAGATAGAACGAGACAGAGGGGAGAGAGAAAGAGAGAGAAGGGGGAATTAGAGGGATAGAGAAAGAGACAGAGAGGACAGGAGAGAGAAAGAGAGACAAAGAGGGGGGTAGAGAGAAAGAGATCAAACAGGACAAGACCAGCATGTTCTAGTATTGATTCCACTCGGTGGGTTGTTTAGGGAGTTGTTTCAAGTCCTATCCTAAACCAATTAGCATCGAGCTTCTTCTAGGGAACTGGAGTCAACCACAGTGGCCGTCTCTAACATTGTTAACATGTAGCTTACAACCAAGTCAGCCAAGCCCTTTGCTCCACATTAAACATCAACTTTTAATTGGCATGTCAAGATGATGGCGTGTCATGCTAGTCGCTACAAGAGTGTACCCATTGTAAAGTATAGTCCTGTGGGTCCACGTTCTCTTGTATGTCAAAACTCTCTGGCACTAAACACTTGTCATACAGAACAGACTGCATACTGAGAAGTAACAGTATCTCTCAGTAACTGAAAAATCTATCTTAAAAACTTTAACATGTACTGAAAATGCAATACATTTTCATTAAGCAGCAGCAACCATTTTGAAGAAGGGCAAAGCAAGATGGTGATAGCCTAGTTGAGACAGGAAACTACTGTTCTGATCCTCCTAAATTGTCGTCATGACTCCACCCATGTTCAAATGAGATGTTGGGGCGGCAGGTAGCATAGCGGTTAAGAGTGTTGGGCCAGTAACTGAAAGGTTGCTGGTTTGAATCCCTGGGCTGACTAGGTGCATTTTTTTTATGTGCTCTTGAGCGAGGCACTTAATCCTAATTGCTCCTGTAAATGGCTCTGGATAAGTGTGTGATGGACAACAGTCAAGACACACATTAGAAACATTCTCACCTTGGAAGACAGCTGCATTCTGGATGATGAGGAGTTTGAGCGGTGCGCTGACTGTCTGCAGGCCTGACTCCATATTCTGCCTGGCAGTCATCTGGTAACGTTCCTCCATCCTCCTGGAACAGCAAGTCAGGCCCTTGGGCTGGCACACCTGCAGGTCTGCACCTGGACAACAGGAGGCAGGAGAGACATTTGTGCGTCCCAAATGGCACCCTATTATATTTACAGTGCACTATGGGCCCTGGTCAAAGGTTGCACACTATTAAGAGAATAGGGTGGCATTTGGGACGCAACCGTGGATGAAGTTGCCCAAACACACTGATCTAAGGTCAGTTGAGTGTTTCCCACTACTAGTGAAAGTTAAGATTTGGTGAGGGTAAGCTGATCCTAGATCTGTACCTACAGTATAGGCAAGGTCTACCCAGAGCTGCAGTTTGTTTACAAGAGATCACATTTGCGAATTGAGTCTAGCTACCATGTGAGCAGGGCAGCAAACAGCTTGCATTTCCAACTGGAGTCCAGCCTCCTCTGAGGACTACTATGTGTTTTAGCGCACCTGAAACTCAAAAGTTAAATTCAAATGAACCCTTTAATTACAATTAATTTAATTCCATTTCCCTACTTGCAAATGATTGCACCAGGGCTGTAGTTCCTGTTCACAGTGAGGAAAGAATGTGAAGATTTCCCCAACCATGAGATGGAATTAAACCCATCTTATCTCTTGACTTGCATGTAGTAAGTAATCTGACAAACATGAGAATGTGTGGAAAGACTGTGAGCTTTTGTTTTCCTTTTGAAACTTGTAAAGCTGAGTGGTGAAAGAAGAGGTCAGACACAGGAACATCCTGGCTGTGTGAAATACTCAAAGACATGACAAATGGTAGGTTGATACGCTAACAGCTTTCATCATGACCACTGCTTCTGAAGGTTGCTTAGTAATAGACGGCATAATTGGATTTGCAGGGTTCTTTTGAAAGGTGGACATGTAAGTCATTGAAAGAGAAATTGAAGTGACAATGATGTTTCCGTCGGACACTGTGACCATATGCCCGGATCAAAGAAGAATTGCCCCAAAGAAATTATTTTAATGTGAAAAGGTAAATAAAGATTATGGTCTGACTTGTATCAAGGCTACCCTCAAACACAACCGTTGACCTTGTTGAATAGTTTACCTTCACCTATATCAAAGTTACAAAGAAATATAAAACAAAACATGTGTGGGGTGCTCTGATAAACACTGTGAATCAAGAACTCACCTCCCTCTGGGAAAAACCTTTCATACATGTTTAGCCATGGTAGAGTGTTAGAAATTCCCTTTTTGGACCTGAACACCGAAACATTCAGGAGATAGAGGTGCTCAAAGTTGACCCATTTTGCAAACCCCACCCTGCCATGAAAAACCATGCATTCATCACTGAAAAAAATACACAGTTGAGTTTGATATAATTTGAAAGCATACAAACAGGATTGTCAAACTGTTTTAGAATTTCTTATAATTTTCACATATGTTGTTGTTTACACTCTGTTACATCACCTGAGGTGTTAGTGTTGTGCCTGCTATCGGCTGAGACATGGGATGCTCTTAAATACAATTTGGGGTCATAGTTTGGCTGATATGCTGTATGTACTAAAATGTGAATAACATTTAAATGTTAATATTATATTAATCTTCAAAAGTAGTAGAGCCCACTCTGTCCAAAAATAAAACGAGCTAGTTACCTTCGGTTGCGCAGCCTCCGCCACATTGTAATGCACTACAGGTAGAGTATAGTAAAGTGGAGCAGAAATGTGCAGACCTGACGAATAAGTAGGCATGACGCACATTCACATTCAGAATCACAATCAGTATCACATTCACATTCAGAATCACAATCAGTATCACAATCACATTCACATTCAGAATCACAATCAGTATCACAATCACATTCACATTCGGAATCACAATCAGTATCACAATCACATTCACATTCGGAATCACATTCACATTCACAATCATATTTACATTCACAATCATTCACAATCACATTCACAATTATATTTGCAATCATATTTACATTCGGAATCACATTCACAATCACACCTCTCTCACTTCCATGAAAAACCGAATAGTAACCTGCAGAGGAGGGTGAGGGCTTGTTTAACAGATCTACCTGAGAGAACTACCCAACACTGGCTGATTGATAGCACAATAAACAAACATCAGGAACTGTGGTTGACACAATGTTGGTAGAACTGTGGTTGAGACAGGATTGGTAAAACTGTGGTTGACACAAGGTTGGTAGAACTGTGCTTGAGACAGGGTTGGTAGAATTGTGGTTGAGACATGGTTGGTAAAACTGTGGTTGACACAAGGTTGGTAGAACTGTGCTTGAGACAGGGTTGGTAGAACTGTAGTTGAGACATGGTTGGTAAAACTGTGGTTGACACAAGGTTGGTAGAACTGTGCTTGAGACAGGGTTGGTGGAACTGTAGTTGAGACATGGTTGGTAAAACTGTGGTTGACACAAGGTTGGTAGAACTGTGGTTGAGACAGGGTTGGTAAAACTGTGGTTGAGACAAGGTTGGTAGAACTGTAGTTGAGACAGGGTTGGGAAAACTGTGGTTGAGATAAGGTTGGTAGAACTGTAGTTGAGACAGGGTTGGTAAAACTGTGGTTGACACAAGGTTGGTAGAACTGTGGTTGAGACAGGGTTGGTAAAACTGTGGTTGAGACATGGTTGGTAGAACTGTAGTTGAGAGAGGGTTGGTAGAACTGTGGTTGAGACATGGTTGGTAAAACTGTGGTTGAGACAGGGTTGGTAGAACTGTGGTTGAGACAGGTTTGGGAAAACTGTGGTTGAGACAAGGTTGGTAGAACTGTAGTTGAGACAGGGTTGGTAAAACTGTGGTTGAGACAAGGTTGGTAGAACTGTGGTTAAGACATGGTTGGTAAAACTGTGGTTGACACAAGGTTGGTAGAACTGTGGTTGAGACAGGGTTGGTAGAACTGTAGTTGAGACAGGGTTGGTAAAACTGTGGTTGAGACAGGGTTGGTAGAACTGTGGTTGAGACAAGGTTGGTAGAACTGTGGTTGAGGCAGGGTTGGTAGAACTGTAGTTGAGACATGGTTGGTAAAACTGTGGTTGAGACAGGGTTGGTAGAACTGTGGTTGAGACAAGGTTGGTAGAACTGTAGTTGAGACAGGGTTGGGAAAACTGTGGTTGAGATAAGGTTGGTAGAACTGTAGTTGAGACAGGGTTGGTAAAACTGTTGTTGACACAAGGTTGGTAGAACTGTGGTTGAGACAGGGTTGGTAGAACTGTGGTTGAGACAAGGTTGGTAGAACTGTGGTTGAGGCAGGGTTGGTAGAACTGTAGTTGAGACATGGTTGGTAAAACTGTGGTTGAGACAGGGTTGGTAGAACTGTGGTTGAGGCAGGGTTGGTAGAACTGTGGTTGAGGCAGGGTTGGTAAAACTGTGGTTGAGACAGGGTTGGTAGAACTGTGGTTGAGACAAGGTTGGTAGAACTGTGGTTGAGGCAGGGTTGGTAGAACTGTAGTTGAGACATGGTTGGTAAAACTGTGGTTGAGACAAGGTTGGTAGAACTGTGGTTGAGGCAGGGTTGGTAGAACTGTGGTTGAGGCAGGGTTGGTAAAACTGTGGTTGAGACAGGGTTGGTAGAACTGTGGTTGAGGCAGGGTTGGTAGAACTGTGGTTGAGGCAGGGTTGGTAAAACTGTGGTTGAGGCAGGGTTGGTAGAACTGTAGTTGAGACATGGTTGGTAGAACTGTGGTTGAGACAGGGTTGGTAGAACTGTGGTTGAGGCAGGGTTGGTAGAACTGTGGTTGAGGCAGGGCGTACTAACAGACAGGTTTTTTACTCTGAGAAATGACACAAAATCAATGCAGAACATAAAGTAAGGTAAAGGGGTTGATACCACAATCCATAGGAAAGGGTAATTGTTGCACGGTATAACAGAAATGCTTTTTTCTCCTCGATCTGTTTCAACAATAGATCTTCAGAGCTCAAATCGATATTGGATGGAGCCCAGGCAGTAATGAAAATACAAAACACATTAAGGTAACATGGAAAGGAGCTAGGATGGCCAGTAAAGCAGAGGAGACAGGCACTTTGTAATAAATAATTTTACTGAAAAAAAGACACCAATAATCTTTATTGCAATCATACATACTGTAGCTAGCTAACTCACAGGTGGGTCCAGGGCGACATCAGACTGAAAGATATAATGACTCTCCTCCCATATATCGGTCAACAAGCACCTTCAGTATGCACACTGACTGGCCTAATATCTTAAATCAATAGCTTCAAAGGAGTCCTGACAGATAAAATCAAGTTAATTTCAGACTGCAGGGACAAAATTATTAAACTGTCAATACCACCCTGGGAGAGGTAAGCGCGTGTGGAGGGGGAAGAGAGACTAGAGGATTTAGCAATTATCTTCAGCAAAACAGACAGTTTCATCTGCCATTTTGCAGATGATAAATGTATTTCATTACAGAAGTTGAGAGCAGTGGGGAATAAGTCAAGGTAGTCTGCAGGGAAAATTAAAACCTAAAAATGACACATTCTAAATAAAGCCTTTCTGACAAGACAGACTGCTTGGGACCAACATCCTCCTCTTCTGCTTTACTATAGTCTTCCTCCTCCTCTGGTTCTCCACCTCTTCTCCTTTACTATAGTCCTCCTCCTCCTCTGGTCCTCCTGCTCTTCTCCTTTAATATAGTCCTCCTCCTCTTCTCCTTTACTATAGTCCTCCTCCTCCGCTGGTTCTCCACCTCTTCTCCTTTACTATAGTCCTCCTCCTCCTCTGGTCCTCCTCCTCTTCTCCTTTACTATAGTTCTCCTCCTCTGGAGTCTCCACCTCTTCTCCTTTACTATAGTCCTCCTCCTCCTCTGGTTCTCCTCCTCTTCTCCTTTACTATAGTCCTCCTCCTCCTCTGGTTCTCCTCCTCTTCTCCTTTACTATAGTCCTCCTCCTCTGGTTCTCCACCTCTTCTCCTTTACTATAGTCCTCCTCCTCTGGTTCTCCTCGTCTTCTCCTCTACTATAGATCTCCTCCTCTGGTTCTCCACCTCTTCTCCTTTACTATAGTCCTCCTCCTCTGGTTCTCCTTGTCTTCTCCTCTACTATAGATCTCCTCCTCTGGTTCTCCACCTCTTCTCCTTTACTATAGTCCTCCTCCTCTGGTTCTCCACCTCTTCTCCTTTACTATAGTCCTCCTCTGGTTCTCCACCTCTTCTCCTTTAATATAGTCCTCCTCTGGTTCTCCACCTCTTCCCCTTTACTATAGTCCTCCTCCTCCTCTGGTTTTCAGGTCATATAGACAGACTGTTTTCAGGCCATACAGACAGACTGTTTTCAGGTCATACAGACAGACTGTTTTCAGGCAAGCAGAAAGCCATCCTATATTATGTTTTGCTTTGTGTATATTCACTTCATTAAGGAAAAATATGTAATATATGACATTTTACATGATAATGCCCTCCAACTTCCAGTTAAATGCAAGATGACTCAATATTCTACAAGTTAACAATGTGTTTCCACAATGTGTTTCCACAATGCATACAGTTTTAATTCAGTGATTCCCCTCCCGTCCCATTATCCTCTAGTGCCATTGTCTCCTCCCGTCCCATTGACTTCTCCCTACAGGTACCCTGGCCTCTGACTGTCCTCCCGTCCCATTGTCTTTTCCCTGCAGGTCCCCTGGCCTGTGACTGTCCTCCCGTCCCATTGTCTTCTCCCTACAGGTCCCCTGGCCTCTGACTGTCCTCCCGTCCCATTGTCTTTTCCCTGCAGGTCCCCTGGCCTGTGACTGTCCTCCCGTCCCATTGTCTTCTCCCTACAGGTCCCCTGGCCTCTGACTGTACTCCCGTTCCATTGTCTTTTCCCTGCAGGTCCCCTGTGTGTCTGAGGCTGAGAGTGAAGCTGAACAAGACAGCTCCTGTAGGGCCACAGTGAGGGCTGTGTACATAGCACAGTCCCACACTTAATCTTTAACAAGCTCCCAGAGCCAGGCTTCATACAGGCCGGGGGACTGGGACCATGCAGAACACAACCACCATGTTCATCTGTTTCTCTGCTGCTTCGCCAATTAGAAAGCTATCAGTATGCAAGTTTAATGGAGACCAAGGGGGGAGAGAAGGGGAGAGGGAAAGAGAGACAGAGAGAGACAGAAAGCGCGAGAGAGAGAGAGAGACAGAGAGCGAGAGACAGAGAACGCGAGACAGAGAAAGCGAGACAGAGGAAGCGAGACAGAGAAAGCGAGACAGAGAAAGCGAGACGGAGAGACAGAGAAAGACAGAGAGAGAAAGCGCGAGAGAGAGAGAGTGAGAGAGACAGAGAAAGCGAGACAGAGAAAGCGAGACAGAGAAAGCGAGAGAGAGAGACAGGCCTTTGTTGTTAAGATATAGAATATGTTCAAAATATAAATGCAACATGCAACAATTTCAAAGATTTTACTGAGTTACAGTTCATATAAGGAAATCAGTCAATTGAAATAAATGAATTAGGCCCTAATCTATGGATTTCACATGACTGGGAATACAGATATGCATCTGTTGGTCACAGATACCTTTTTTTTAAGTTAGGGGCATGGATTAGAAAACCAGTCAGTATCTGGTGTGACCACCATTTGCCTCATGCAACGCGACACATCTCGCGACACATCTCCAGCCGGATGTGGAGGTCCTGGACTGGCATGTTTTTTATTTTATTTCTATGTACTTTTTTTACGCCTTTTTTCTCTCCCCAATTTCATGATATCCAATTGGTAGTTACAGTCTTGTCCCATCGCTGCAACTCCGGTACGAACTCGGGAGAGGCGAAAGTCGAGAGACAAGAGTCCTCCGAAACACGATCCTGCCAAGCCACACTGCTTCTTGACACACTGCTCGCTTAACCCGGAAGTCAGCTGCACCAATGTGTCGGAGGAAACACCGTACAACTGGCGACCGTGTCAGTGTGCATGCGCCCGGGTCTGTTGTGACGCCTCAAGCACTGCGATGCAGTGCCTTAGACCGCTGCACCACTCGGGAGGGCTGACGTGATTACTGCCAAATTCTGTAAAACGATGTTGGAGGCGGCTTATGGTAGAGAAATTACAATTATCTGGCAACAGCTCTGGTGGATATTCCTGCAGTCAGCATGCCAATTGCACGCCCCCGCAGATATCTGTGGCATTGTGTTGTGTTACAAAACGACACATTTTAGAGTGGCCTTTTATTGTGCCCAGCACAAGGTGCACCTGTGTAATGATAATGCTGTTCAATCATCTTCTTGATATGTCACACCTGTCAGGTGGATGGATAATCTTGGCAAAGGAGAAATGCTCACTGACAGCGATGTAAACAGAAATATGCTTTTTGTACGTATGGAACATTTCTGGGATGTTTAATTTCAACTCATGAAACATGGGACCCACACTTTACATGTTGCGTTTATATTTTTGTTCAGTGTATATCAACTACTCGTGTTGAGACTGAGAGGAAGCTGTGGGAATCCCATCAGCTGTCTCCAGGGCACAACCAGCCACTAACACTAGGCAGGAACATTATGCATAAACAAAATAAAACGAAGACAATTTGCAACCCAAACCAAGGAATTTACATTTACATTTTAGTAATTTAGCAGATGCTCTTATCCAGAGCGACTTACAGTTAGCGCAATGATCTTAAGATATCTAGGTGGGACAACCACATATCAGTAAAACAGTTATACTTTTGAATCATCTGTCCCTAAAACATTCAGGTGCTTCCAGGTGCTTTTTGGCAAACTTGAGTCAACTTTCTGGGTGACATAGGTCCCATTATGCCTGGCGAAAACCAAACACTGCATTCCACAGTAAGAACCTGTGATGGTTCTGGGATGCTTTCCTGCCTCAGGACCTGGAAACCATGAATTCTGCTCTGTATCAGAGAAGTCTACAGGAGAATGTCAGACCATCCATCTGTGAGCTGAAGCTGAAGTGCAGCTGGGTCATGCAGCAAGACAATGATCCAAAACACACAATCAAGTCTACATGAAAATGGCTAAAAAGTAACACAATTGAAGTTCTGGAACTGCCTAGTCAAAGTCCAGACAATTGAGATGTGGCAGGTCTATGACTTTTTTGGACAACACCTGGTAATGTACTGGGCCCTACCTACGCACTACTATCGCCTTGGGGTCGGATGCCAAGCAGTTGCCATACCAAGCGGTGATGCAGACAGTCAAGATGCTCTCAATGGTGCAGTTTTATAACTTTTTGAGGATCTGAGGGCCCATGCCAAATCTTTTCATCCTCCGGAGGGGGAGTTTGTGTGTGTGGACCATGTTAATTCATTAGTGATGTGGACACAGAGGAACTTGAAGCACTCAACCCGCTCCAATACAGCCCTGTGAATTTGGATGGAGGCGTGCTCGGCCCTCCTCAGAGAATCTATGATGGGGAAAATGCACAAATCAGATCTACAGTTGAAGTCGGAAGTTTACATACACTTAGGTTGGAGTCATTAAAACTCGTTTTTCAACCACTCCACAAATGTATTGTTAACAAACTACAGTTTTGGCAAGTCGGTTAGGACATCTACTTTATGCATAACACAACAAAAAAAATCATCACAAAGCCCTGACCTCAATCCTATAGAAAATTTGTGGGCAGCACTGAAAAAGCATGTGCGATCAAGGAGGCCTACAAACCTGACTCAGTTACACCAGCTCTGTCAGGAGGAATGGGCCAAAATTCACCCAACTTATTGTGGGAAGCTTGTGGAAGGCTACCCAAAACGTTTGACCCAAGTTAAACAATTTAAAGGCAAGGCTACCAAATACTAATTGAGTGTATGTAAACTTCTGACCCACTGGGAACGTGATGAAAGAAATAAAAGCAGAAATAAATCATTCTCTCTGCTATTATTCTGACATTTCACATTCTTAAAATAAAGTGGTGATCCTAACTGACCTAAGACAGGAAATGTCTTGTGAAAAACTGAGTTTAAATGTATTTGGCTAAGGTGTATGTAAATTTCCGACTTAAACTGTATAAGAAAGGCCAGCAGAGGCTCTACTTTTTAAGGGGGGTGGCTGAACTCCTCCTAATTAAGAAATGCCACTGAAGCCATGAATACCGAGTTATCCCTCACAGCCACTGTACAGTATTGTCTATGACTGGCTACGGGGATGACAGTTGTGTATTGCTAACGTTAGCTCACTAATGTGAAGATGTTTGAGTTGGAAAAGACCTAAGCGGTTTATTAAGAACAGGTCTCGTTCTTTCAGCATAACATTGGCAACGATGTATTGTATGTCTCATGTCAATCAAACAAGTTTGGAGGCGCTGCGTGCTAATGACTGAATTGGGTAGTTCTGCTGTCTGTAAGGAAATTGGTGGGCTGTAGGTTTATTCTGTCGCTACGATTGGCGAGCATGCACCTGTTTTCCCTGTTCACCCTTATCATATGCTCCTATCATTTAGATGGGTGGTGCCAGCTGTCCAAGCCCAACCCTCAAATATCCTTTCAAATCGGCGATGTCATGGATTCCTTAAATCTACGACCTCATGGATTCCTTAAATCTACGACATTCTCATTTTGTAAAATACTGACTTTATGACTAAAGTTATCCTACTTACACTTTTTACTAAATTTCGGCACTAGAATGTGTGTTTATGACTACTACCAATGCCAAATAGGCAGTTTTCAACCAGAAATGTTTTTTGGGGGGGTTCAGCTCCTCTTTAGGAAAACTAGGCTCTTTTCATTTTGATAGTGTTTTACTGAAATTGTTTGACAAGTCATTCATTGAAAACGTTTCAACATTCTGTATAATCTGACGGCAGGCAAATGGCAGTGTCTCTCAGCAGGGCATGGTAAGAAAAATTGTTGGCAGCAAGCAAGGAGTTAGGGGTCAAGCTGACACTAAAGCCCACAAGGTACTGGACCCTAGACATCCTCTATACTAGGAGTTTGAGCTACTCCCTTTGGGGCGACGTTACCGGGCACCGAGGCATAAAAGGGATTGAGCCAAGCGATCCTTTATCCCAGTTGAAATAAGACTTGAATGACAATCACTAGTAGGTCCAGCAATGTTATTGGTCGCATACACATATTTTACAGATGTTATTGGTCGCATACACATATTTGACAGATGTTATTGCAGGTGCAGCGAAATGCTTTTGTTCCTAGCTCCAACAGTACAGTAAAACCTGACAATACAAAACAATACACGCAAATCAAAGAAATATAGAAATTTTACAACGAACAATGTCCAGAACATAAATATTTACACTACCGTTCAAAAGTTTGGGGTCACTAAAATGTTTTTAAAAGAAAAGCAAATTTTTGGTCCATTAAAATAACATCAAATTGATCAGAAATACAGTGTAGACATTGTTAACGTTGTAAATTACTATTGTAGCTGGAAACGCCAGATTTTTCATGGAATATCTATATAGGCATACAGAGACCCAATATCAGCAACCATCACTCCTGTGTTCCAATGGCACGTTGTGTTAGCTAATCCAAGTTTATCATTTTAAAAGGCTAATTGATCATTAGAAAACCCTTTTGCAATTATGTTAGCACAGCTGAAAACTGTTGTTCTGTTTAAAGAAGAAATAAAACTGTCCTTCTTTAGACTAGTTGAGTATCTGGAGCATCAGCATTTGTGGGTTCGATTACAGGCTCAAAATGGACAGAAATAAAGAACTTTCTTCTGAAACTCGTCAGTCTATTCTTGTTCTGAGAAATGAAGGCTATTCCATGCGAGAAATTGCCAAGAAACTGAAGAACTCGTACAACGCTGTGTACTACTTCCTTCACAGAACAGAGCAAACTGGCTCTAATCAGAATAGAAAGAGGAGTGGGAGGCCCCGGTGCATAACTGAGCAAAAGGACAAGTACATTAGTGTGTCTTTTTTGAGAAACAGACGCCTCACAAGTCCTCAACCAGGATCGTCATGAAATAGTACCCGCAAAACACCCGTCTCAACGTCAACAATGAAGAGGTGACTCCGTGATGCTGGCCTTCTAGGGTAGAGTACCGGCTAGTAACAATGACTAAAGTTCAGGGCAGGGTAATGTCAGGGCAGGGTAATGGGCTGAGGCCGACTAGTGATGACTATTTAACAGTCTGATAGCCTGGAGATAGAAGCTGTTTTTCAGTCACTCGGCACCAGCTTTGATGCACCTGTACTGACTCCGCCTTGTAGATGGTACCGGAGTAAACAGGCCGTGGCTAGGGAGGCTGAGTTCTTTGATGATCTTGGCCTTCCTGTGACACCGGGTGCTGTAGATGTCCTGGAGGGCAGGCAGTGTGCCTCTGGTGATGCGTTGGGCTGATCGCACCACCCTCTGGAGAGCCCTGCGGTTGCGGACAGTTGCCGTATCAGGAGGCATGCTCCCTCTGATGTCTCCTGAAGTTCACGATCAGCTCCTTCGTTTTGTTGACGTTGAGGTGGAGACGTGCGTGGCCACGCAGTCATGGGTGAACAGGGAGTACAGGAGGGGCCTGAGCACGCACCCTTGTGGAGCCTCCATGTTGAGGATCAGTGTAGCAGAGCTGTTGTTGCCTACCTTCACCACCTGGGGTCGGCCCGTCAGGAAGTTCAGGACCCAGTTGCACAGGGCGCGGTTCAGGCCCAGGGCCCTGAGCTTAGTGATGGGCTTAGAAAGCTCTATGGTGTTGAAGGCTGAGCTGTAGTCCATGAAAAGCATTCTTACATACAGTGCATTCGGAAAGAATTCATACCTCTTGACTTATTCCACATTTTGTTGTTACAGCTTGAGTTCAAAATTGATTAAATATAATTTCCCCACCCATCTACACACACTACCCCATAATGACAAAGTGAAAACATATTTTTAGATTTTTTTGCAAATGTATTGAAAATTAAATACAGAAATATCTAACTTACAAACGTATTCACACCCCTTAGTCAATACATTGTAGAAGCACCTTTGGCAGTGATTACAGCTGTGAGTCTTTCTGGGTACGTCTCTAAGAGCTTTCCACATCTGGATTGTACAATATTTGCACATCATTCTTTAAAAATTCTTTAAGCTCTGTCAAGTTGGTTGTTGATCATTGTTAGACAGCCATTTTCAAGTCTTACCATAGATTTTTCAAGGTAATTTAAGTCAAAACTGTAACTATTCCACTCAGGAACATTCAATGTTGTCTTGGTAAGAAACTCCAGTGTTGTGTTAAAGGTTATTGTCCTGCTGAAAGATGAATTGGTCTCCCAGTGTCTGTTTAAAAGCAGACTGAATCAGGTTTTCTTCTGGATTTTGCCTTTGCTTAGCTCTATTCTGTTTATTTTCATCCTAAAAAAACTCCCTAGTCCTTGCCGATGACAAGAATACCCATAACATGATGTAGCCACCACTATGCTTGAAAATATGGAAGGTGGTACTCAGTGACGTGTTGGATTTTTCCCAAACATAATGCTTTGTATTCAGGACCAGAAGTTAATTTCTTTGCCACATATTTTGCATTTTTTTTTAGGCATATTGCAAAAAGGATGCATGTTTTCTTTTCACTCTATCATTTAGGTTCGTATTGTGGAGTAACTACAGTGTTGTTGATCCATCCTCAGTTTTCTCCGAGAACAGCCATTAAACTCTGTAACTGTTTTAAAGTCTCTATTGGCCTAATGGTGAAATACCTGAGCAATTTCCTTCCTCTCCGGCAACTGAGCCGGAAGAATACCTGTCCCTTTGTAGTGACTGGGTGTATTGATACACCATCCAAAGTGTAATTAATAACTTTACCATGCTCAAAGGGATATTCACTGTCTGCTTTTTTATTTTTTACCCATCCACCAATAGGTGCCCTTCTTTGCGAGGCATTGGAAAACCTCCCTGGTCTTTGTGGTATAATCTGTGTTTGAAAATCACTGCTCGACTGAGGGACCTTAAAGATAATTGTATGAGTGGGATACAGAGATGAGGTAGTCATTCAAAAATCATGATTAGCACTATTATTCCACAGAGACTGAGCCCATGCAACTTATTGTAGGACTCCTGAATTGATTTAGGGTTGTCATAACAAAGTGGTTGAATACTTATTGACTCTAGACATTCCAGCATTTCCATTTTTAAATAATTTGTAAACGTTTCAAAAAACATAATTCCACTTTGACATTATGGGGTATTGTGTGTCGGGCAGTGGCACACAATCTCAATTGAATACATTTTTAATTCTGGCTGTAACAACAAAGTGTGGAAAAAAGTATAGCGGTGTGAATACTTTCTGTAGGCACTGTATGTATTCTTCTTGGGAGAATGGGAAAGGGCAGTGTGCAGTGTGATGTCGATTGCGTCATCCATTGTTCCGTTGGGGCGGTATGCAAATTGTAGTGAGTCTAGGGTGTCGGGTAAAGTGGAGGTAATATGATCCTTAACTAGCCTCTCAGAGCACTTCATGAAGTGAGTGCTACGGGCCGATAGTCATTTAGTTCAGTTACCTTTGCTATTTTGGGTACAGGAATAATGGTGGACATCTTGAAGGAAGTGGGGACAACAGACTGGGATAGGGAGAGATTGAATATGTCCATCAACACTCCAGCCAGCATGGACAGAACAGGCTGTAATGTATATAATATACATTTGCATCCATTCTGTCACGCCCTGGCCTTAGTTATCTTTGTTTTCTTTTTTTTTTTTTTTCTTCTTCTTTTTTTTACCTTTATTTAACCAGGCAAGTCAATTAAGAACAAATTCTTATTTTCAATGCCTAGGAACAGTGGGTTAACTGCCTGTTCAGGGACAGAACGACAGATTTGTGATTTGTACCTTGTCAGCTCGGGGATTTGAACTTGCAACCTTCCGGTTACTAGTCCAACGCTCTAACCACTAGGCTACGCTGCCGCCCCAATTTTAGTTAGGTCAGGGTGTGACATGGGGAATGTGTGTGTTTTTTGGATTGTCTAGGGGTTTTGTACGTTTAATGGGTCAGTGTCTATGTCTATGTTGCATGTTAGCACTTAGTCTTTTATAGCTTCACGTTCGTCTGTTTGTTGTTTTGTTTTCGTTCGTTTTCGTCTTCCAAATAAAAGAAGATGTATTTTTCACACGCTGCGCCTTGGTCCACTCATTGTCCTCAAGACGATCGTGACACATTCTTATAGTATTTATTGTCTGTATTAGTCTTGTCTTTGTATGCTTGATGATAAGTTTAATTGTACACAGAACCACAAACTAAATTTCCCCATGGGGGTTTATAAAGGCAGAGGTGGGGTTAATTATACAGAGGTGCCCTTCGTAACATGTTAGTATTAAGCTTTCACAAGCAGCCTTCATTTAGGCTTTCTGACTCAAGCCCCCCACCCCTTGCCATCCCAACCACGCTTTCAAGGAGAGGAGAGCTCTGTACTTTCTCTACTTCTGTTCAGTTCTGTTGAGTATCTGCCGTGATTTTAAATAAATGTGTGTGGGGGGAAAATTGCTCTCTTTTTGTTCTTAGGTCCCCTGGCACCACATGCAGCGGTATTAGAATTCAGCTCCCTCTTCCCGCTGCGGGCGGACGGACATTTCTGCATCAGTCACCTCCTCCTCCAGATACACCTCCAATCTGCGTCCCAAATGGCACCCAATATAGTACACTACTTTTGACCAGGGCCCATCTAGGCTCTGGCCCACAGGGCTCTGGTCAAAAGTAGTGCACTATATAAGGAATAGGGTGCGATTTGTAATGCAGCCCCAGACATACTTCTGAGGCCCATCCCTCCTCTCCCTTGCCCACACACACCCTCAGCCCCAAATTAGATTACCACTTCCCATCCTCAGCACTCAGGTCCTCCATCAAATGTATCAATAAAGCCATCATCCAGTGCTCTTCATATAATACATGACCTCTTAGCTGGAGCAAGCTTACTGGCTTAATGCAAATAGTCTTGGTAGCCATTTGATTAGATGTTAAGGAGTCTTATGGCTTGGGGGTAGAAGCTGTTTAGAAGCCTCTTGGACCTAGACTTGGCGCTCCGGTACTGCTTGCCGTGCGGTAGCAGAGAACAGTCTATGACTAGGGTGGCTGGAGTCTTTGACAATTTTTAGGGCCTTCCTCTGACACCGCCTGGTATAGAGGTCCCCGGAAGACAGGAATCTTGGCCCCAGTGATGTACTGGTCCTTTCGCACTACCCTCTGTAGTGCCTTGCGGTCGGAGGCCAGGCAGTTGCCATACCAGGCAGTGATGCAACCAGTATGGATGCCCTCGATGGTGCAGCTGTCAAACCTTTTGAGGATCTGAGGACCCATGCCAAATCTTTTCTCCTGAAGGGGAATAGGTTTTGTCGTGCCCTCTTCACCACTGTCTTGGTGTGCTTGGACCATGTTAGTTAGTTGGTGATGTGGACACCAAGGAACTTGAAGCTCTCAACCTGCTCCACTGCAGCCCTATTGATGAGAATGGGAGAATGCTCTGTCCTCTTTGTCCTGTAGTCCACAATCAACTCCTTTGTCTTGATCACGTTGAGGGAGAGGTTGTTGTCCTGTCACCACACGGCCAGGTCTCTGACCTCCTCCCTATAGGCTGTCTCGATGTTGTCGGTGATCAGGCGTACCACTGTTGTGTCATTGGCAAACTTAATGATGGTGTTGGAGTCGTGCAGTCATGAGTGAACAGGGAGTACAGGAGGGGACTGAGCACGCACCCCTGAGGGGCCCCTGTGTTGAGGATCAGCGTGGCAGATGTGTTGTTACCTACCCTTACCACCTGGGGGCAGCCCGTCAGGAAGTCCAGGATCCAGTTGCAGAGGGAGGTGTTTAGTCCCAGGGTCAATAGCTTATTGATGAGCTTTGAGGGCACTATGGTGTTAAACGCTGAGCTGTAGTCAATGAATAGCATTCTCACATAGGTGTTCCTTTTGTCCAGGTGGGAAAGGGCAGTGTGGAGTGCAATAGAGATTGCATCATCTGTGGATCTGTTGGGGTAGTATGCAAATTGGAGTGGGTCTATGGTTTCTGGGATAATGTTGTTGATGTGAGCCATGACCAGGCTTTCAAAGCACTTCATGGCTACAGACATGAGTGCTACGGGTCGGTAGTCATTTAGGCAGGTTACCTTAGTGTTCTTCGGCACAAGTACTATGGTGGTCTGCTTAAAACATGTTGGTATTACAGACTCGGACAAGGAGAGGTTGAAAATGTCAGTGAAGACACTTGCAGGTTGGTCAGTGCATCCTCGCAGTACACGTCCTGGTAATCCGTCTGGCCCTACGGCCTTGTGAATGTTGACCTGTTGAAAGGTCTTACTCACATCGCTGCGGAGAGCGTGATCACACAGTCTTCCAGAACACCTGGTGCTCTCATGCATGTATCAGTGTTATTTGCCTCAAAGTGAGAATAGAAGTAGTTTAGCTCGTCTGGTAGGCTCATGTCATTCGGCAGCTCCCGGGTGTACTTCCTTTTGTAATTGTTTGCAAGCCCTGCCACATCCGATGAGCATCAGTGTCATGTATTTAACCCCTGGTTCATGGTCTGGTGTCATGTATTTAACCCCTGGTTCATGGTCTGGTGTCATGTATTTAACCCCTGGTTCATGGTCTGGTGTCATGTATTTAACCCCTGGTTCATGGTCTGGTGTCATGTATTTAACCCCTGGTTCATGGTCTGGTGTCATGTATTTAACCCCTGGTTCATGGTCTGGCGTCATGTATTTAACCCCTGGTTCATGGTCTGGCGTCATGTATTTAACCCCTGGTTCCTTGTCTGGTGTCATGTATTTAACCCCTGGTTCATGGTCTGGTGTCATGTATTTAACCCCTGGTTCATGGTCTGGTGTCATGTATTTAACCCCTGGTTCATGGTCTGGCGTCATGTATTTAACCCCTGGTTCATGGTCTGGTGTCATGTATTTAACCCCTGGTTCATGGTCTGGTGTCATGTATTTAACCCCTGGTTCATGGTCTGGTGTCATGTATTTAACCCCTGGTTCATGGTCTGGTGTCATGTATTTAACCCCTGGTTCATGGTCTGGCGTCATGTATTTAACCCCTGGTTCATGGTCTGGTGTCATGTATTTAACCCCTGGTTCATGGTCTGGTGTCATGTATTTAACCCCTGGTTCATGGTCTGATGTATGGTGAATACCAAGACGGAGGACAATGAAATCTAAATAATAGATCAAAACGCTGTGCAGTAAATAACCAGAAAATAAACAGCTGTGTAAATCAAATGTACTCATGGAGTACTCTGCTACCTAAATGGCAAACGTATGCTACCAACTGGGTGATACCTGCAATCCAGGCCCACAACCAACCCTTCCTGTTTCCAATAATTGACATTAAGCCTGTCCAACCCTTCACATTTCCAATTGACCTTAAGCCTGTCCAACCCTTTCCATTTCCAACTAACCTTAAGCCTGTCCAACCCTTTCCATTTCCAACTAACCTTAAGCCTGTCCAACCCTTCACATTTCCAACTAACATTAAGCCTGTCCAACCCTTCACATTTCCAACTGACCTTAAGCCTGTCCAACCCTTTCCATTTCCAACTAACATTAAGCCTGTCCAACCCTTCACATTTCCAACTAACATTAAGCCTGTCCAACCCTTTCCATTTCCAACTAACATTAAGCCTGTCCAACCCTTCACATTTCCAACTAACATTAAGCCTGTCCAACCCTTTCCATTTCCAACTAACATTAAGCCTGTCCAACCCTTCACATTTCCAACTAACCTTAAGCCTGTCCAACCCTTCACATTTCCAACTAACATTAAGCCTGTCCAACCCTTTCCATTTCCAACTAACATTAAGCCTGTCCAACCCTTCACATTTCCAACTAACCTTAAGCCTGTCCAACCCTTTCCATTTCCAACTAACATTAAGCCTGTCCAACCCTTTCCATTTCTAACTAACATTAAGCCTGTCCAACCCTTTCCATTTCCAACTAACATTAAGCCTGTCCAACCCTTCACATTTCCAACTAACCTTAAGCCTGTCCAACCCTTTCCATTTCCAACTAACATTAAGCCTGTCCAACCCTTTCCATTTCCAACGAACATTAAGCCTGTCCAACCCTTCACATTTCCAACTAACCTTAAGCCTGTCCAACCCTTCACATTTCCAACTAACATTAGCCTGTCCAACCATTTCCAACTAACATTAAGCCTGTCCAACCATTTCCAACTAACATTAAGCCTGTCCAACCATTTCCATTTGCCAACTAACATTAAGCCTGTCCAACCCTTTCCATTTCCAACTAACATTAAGCCTGTCCAACCCTTTCCATTTCCAACTAACATTAAGCCTGTCCAACCCTTTCCAACTAACATTAAGCCTGTCCAACTCTTTCCATTTCCAACTAACATTAAGCCTGTCCAACCCTTTCCATTTCCAACTAACATTAAGCCTGTCCAACCCTTTCCATTTCCAACTAACATTAAGCCTGTCCAACCCTTTCCATTTCCAACTAACATTAAGCCTGTCCAACCCTTTCCATTTCCAACTAACATTAAGCCTGTCCAACCCTTTCCATTTCCAACTAACATTAAGCCTGTCCAACCCTTTCCATTTCCAACTAACATTAAGCCTGTCCAACCCTTTCCATTTCCAACTAACATTAAGCCTGTCCAACCCTTTCCATTTCCAACTAACATTAAGCCTGTCCAACCCTTTCCATTTCCAACTAACATTAAGCCTGTCCAACCCTTTCCATTTCCAACTAACATTAAGCCTGTCCAACCCTTTCCATTTCCAACTAACATTAAGCCTGTCCAACCCTTTCCATTTCCAACTAACATTAAGCCTGTCCAACCCTTTCCATTTCCAACTAACATTAAGCCTGTCCAACCCTTTCCATTTCCAACTAACATTAAGCCTGTCCAACCCTTTCCATTTCCAACTAACCTTAAGCCTGTCCAACCCTTTCCATTTCCAACTAACATTAAGCCTGTCCAACCCTTCACATTTCCAACTGACCTTAAGCCTGTCCAACCCTTTCCATTTCCAACTAACATTAAGCCTGTCCAACCCTTCACATTTCCAACTAACATTAAGCCTGTCCAACCCTTTCCATTTCCAACTAACATTAAGCCTGTCCAACCCTTCACATTTCCAACTAACCTTAAGCCTGTCCAACCCTTTCCATTTCCAACTAACATTAAGCCTGTCCAACCCTTTCCATTTCCAACTAACATTAGCCTGTCCAACCATTTCCAACTAACATTAAGCCTGTCCAACCATTTCCAACTAACATTAAGCCTGTCCAACCCTTCACATTTCCAACTAACCTTAAGCCTGTCCAACCCTTTCCATTTCCAACTAACATTAAGCCTGTCCAACCCTTTCCAACTAACATTAAGCCTGTCCAACCCTTTCCATTTCCAACTAACATTAATCCTGCCCAACCCTTTCCATTTCCAACTAACATTAAGCCTGTCCAACCCTTTCCATTTCCAACTAACACTAAGCCTGTCCAACCCTTCCCATTTCCAATTGACATTAAGCCTGTCCAACCCTTTCCATTTCCAACTAACCTTAAGCCTGTCCAACCCTTCACATTTCCAATTGACATTAAGCCTGTCCAACCCTTCACATTTCCAATTGACATTAAGCCTGTCCAAACCTTCACATTTCCAATTGACATTAAGCCTGTCCTCATTAATTTACTGTACATCTCCAGGGGCCAAGTAAGCAGAGATACAGCAGGGGCAAAGTGGCCGACATTGTCCAATTAAATGCCTCTAGTTGTTTTAGAAGTTGCTAAGAGATTGTCCTTGAACCTTACAAACCCTTCCATCTCATCTAATTTGTCTCCCAAGACATTGTTACTAATAGCAAGGAGAATGCATTCAGGAGAGCAAGTTGATTTGTTATGGCCTCTTTACACCTTCACAGTGCATGTTTTTGTTTGCTGCTACACTGCTCTAATTCCGGTGGGAATGTGATTCTCTGACTAGGAGTGAAAACAATTAACCTGAAGAGCACTTCGCCACTCTGACATGACACTAAAACATTGTGGTTGAGATTCAGACACGAGAGAGGCATCAATTTACATACTGAATCATTTGGAATGCCAGGGAGCAACAGGCTCCGTCAGTGCAGTGTGACCATGCACCAATCAGCTATACAGTCCAACTCATAGTCACAATCCACTCTACTGCTAGAGGACCATGGGGGATTCTGTCCTGCCTCAGGCTTGTATCACTTTAGTTACACTCTTATCACTGTAAATCAGTAAGAAAAAGATATCCTTCTTCCCCCTTATAACAGCATATTGTACCTTAATATCTGCTGGTACTACTTGATACTAAAGAATTTGATGTTAGACAATTTTGTCTTAGCATTTATTTCCTTGACGTGAGAACGATTTAGACCATTTCACTCACTGACCATGGTTAAACATTCCATCTGAGGAAACAGACAGAGATTAAATTCTAAATTGCCCTCCTCTAATGTATATGGTGCCATAACTTTATCACAGAGTGACTTTCCCTGCAGTCATGTGGGTCGTACTTGGGCACGGATGTAAAATTCCCTCAAAATATGCCATTAGTGCCCATTCAAATTAGCCCCAAGGTTGCGTTGTTAAATCTTGTTCATTTTCTTAAATTAAATACCATGACTGTTTACTCATTAGCTGGCAATGTTGTTTGAAATGTCCGATACAACATACTTTGGTGATATCATCATCAACTTACTGCATACGCCTTAGAAATATACATTCTCATGTACTGGATGAGCTATTAGCATGCTAACACTCATTAAGACAGTCTGGTAGAATAGATCATATAGCTAGCAATCGCAAGCATTCACTGGTTGAAGTTGTAGTAACTTTGGAGTGTAATGCAGTTGACTAGCGACTATGACATGAATATAGTGAATATCATTCACAACATTTGGACAGGAGCTATAATCCAGTTATAATAGAAAAAAATGATTTGTGTCGATATTGCTTGAATTCAGGCTTGGCTGAACTGCTTTTGATGGGGAAAGATTGCTTCTGTACCCCGCTTTCCAGGATTTTCGTTGAAAACGTAACTTTCCCATGTGGACCTGTGGGGCACCCTATTCCACATAGTACAATACTTCCACATAGACCATAAGGCTCTGGTTAAAGCTAATGCACTATAATAGGTGCACTATAAAGAATACGGTTCTATTTGGGTTGTCTAATCCATACATGCTTTGAGCGCATAACAGCTCAAAACCTGTGTAACCATGGAAAAGGTTTTCTAATTCGAGATACATGTTCAAGGTCTTAGTGGCTATAACAAAGGTTGGATTAGATTTCTGGCTCAAGGCACTGTCTGACTATATTATTTTAATTGGATGGTTAGTTAGAAGCAACAGATAGATGGTTAGTTAGAGGCAACAGATAAAGCTCCTATGTTTCCACCAAAGCCCTACACTGGCACAAATAAATGGTTAAAACATGGTTGAGGGATGCTGAGAAAGTTGGAGAATGTGAGCCAGAGGGCTGAAGTAGAAAAGTGTGTGGGCTGATGCATGTGATACTGTAGCTAGCTGTAAGAGTCAACTCTGCGTGCTTTTGTATTGTTGAAAAGGGCTTGTAATGGGGAGAAAGAGTGGAAGACTCCATCCTAAATGGCACACTACTTTTGACCAGAGCCCTATAGAGTCCTCTTTTGGCATCATTAGGCAGCTTTTCATGAGATGCTATGTTCTGAGGGCCATGACAGTCTGGTTCATATTTATGCCATCCCCTGTAACACTGAGGAGTAGCGCTCTATATAGCCAAAGGAGATGCTCTCCTCTCCTCTGTCAGTTCTGTCAATCAGCTCCCCTCCTCTTCTTTCTCAGCAGGGAGACGTGGTGTGCTCAAACTAGGTGTGATGGATATGCAAGCCCTACAGGTGATTCATGTTAGATCAGTCATCCTTCAACAGAACAGTACTGCCCTGTTTTACCATTGCTTTGTTTCTGTGTTGAATGAAATGCATTATCTGAGTTTCTGTTGAGGAGCCTGAGTTACAGCCTACATTTAAATTTAAAGATTCATAGGGAGAACCTATGGAAATGAATGGAAATTAATATTCTTATGATGTGATAAAGGTCAGCCACCTTGGTCAGGGAGTTTGTTAACCATGGTTTGCCAGTGCTATGATAAGATATTGTGTAAAATAAGGAATTTGAATAATTTATCTGCACTGTATGTTTGTTAGCCAGAAAGTTTAAGAGGAATGATTCCATAAACATTTCAAATTAACTGCCAATATGCTAGCCTGGGTACCAGTCTCTTTAGCTAATCTACTCCATGTCATGTGCCAAAGAGCCTTTGGCAATGACAAGGAGTGGCAAGGAGTGGAAGGTTAGCTAAAGAGACAGGTACTCGGACTACCAATATGCCAACATTCCATTCAAACAATGCAGTCAATCCACAGCCATGCTCTGACTGAAATCAGTGGATGATATGACTTAGACAAGTTGTAAATGCAACAAGTACTGATATTGTATCAAATAATAGCACTCACAGCTTTAGAAGAAAACAAAAAGGAAGACATTTATGGTCTGTTTACAGATACTGTATTTTAGGGCTATTTATATAGAAAATGTGTATAAATCCAGTATAAACTGTATTTATAATGATACGACAATATTTTATGTTGACAATAATTATATTGTCCGAGAGTAGGTAGCCTAGTCAGGGAGTAGGTAGCCTAGTCAGGGAGTAGGTAGCCTAGTCAGAGAGTAGGTAGCCTAGTCAGGGAGTAGCTAGTGGCAGGTACGGTAGTGGTTAGAGCGTTAAGCCACTACCCGAAAGGTTGCTGGCTCAAATCCCCGAGCTGACAAGGTAAAAATCTGTCGTTCTACCCCTGAACAAGGCAGTTAACCTACTGTTCACCGGTAGGCTGTCATTGTAAATAATAATTTGTTCTTAACTGACTTGCCATTTTAAATAAAGGTTCAACTTTAAATATATATATATATTACACAACTTCTGATATAGCACATGCTTTACTTTTATTTTCCTGCAAAGTAAAATCAGGATTATGCCTCTACTGCCATTCATTCCAATTAGACTGGTTTGTATTTCTCCCTGACTAATATGACTGCCCTTTTCACCCCATTCTGGAACTTTGAGGGTTTATGACATAACCCCAGTAGGCGAATTAATAGGTTAATGGTTAAAGAAGTTAATGGAACGCAGACCGTTGGATAGACTGGTGCACATTCAACAAATCTGATCAAACAAAGTGAATATTCGTAAAAATCAATCAGGATTTATGCATTGTAAAAGGGCCCACTGTGTAGCTACTAAAGTCCGATTTGAATATATTTGACTCTTTTCGCTGCATAACATTTAGAGGTAGTCCCCTTTCAGGCTTAGAAGTGACTGCTAAATGCTAACTTCCGTTCGTATAAGGGGGAAGCATAGCTAGCATTGAGAAATCGGTGGTCGTTTTTAACTGTAGTGCAGTTTATTGTTGATGACATGAACCTGTATTGGGGTTGATATCCATACAAGTATTATAGTCCGTTTCTACATAGTGTGAAATACACATATAAACAATAGCTGTAGTCCGGTCCTCCACAAGAGGCACAGTACACCTGTAGTTAGAAGAGTTCACAATGGAATTTGCTAACATGAAATTGCAAACTAAAACAGAGAATTCATTTCAAATCTAGCACCTTCAGATATGCCTACTGAGGCTATGCCTACTGAGGCATTAAACTGTTTCACATAATCTAATCAAACGCAATCGAATCATACGTAAAACATACTGTTATGAGCCAGGTACCAAAAAGAGGTTTGCTATAGTTACCTGAAACTGGGGTCTCCATTGCCCATTTCGACCCGGGGTGCAGAGACTGAAATGACGCGCGCACCTCGTGGCAGCTGGGAGTCACTGGTACCTGTCCGCCCGGTAGGGTGGACGGCAGGCACAGGGCGCACAGAAAGAGCACGCCAGACAGCGGGAAACCGTTCATGGCTCACCCGCACAAAATGTAGCCGATTTGTAAACTTATTCCGTCACTGCAGGTCCTTGCTAAAAATGTCGAGTGCCAAGTCAGTACTTAACCCACAGCAAGATTAACGACCACTGACTAACTGAACAGCGCACTCGTAATGTTGTGTTGGATAGGTAGCAGCGCAGCTCCTGACCCCCATTTGATAAT
The DNA here is from genome assembly GCF_029448725.1 of Salvelinus fontinalis. Taxonomy (NCBI): domain Eukaryota; kingdom Metazoa; phylum Chordata; class Actinopteri; order Salmoniformes; family Salmonidae; genus Salvelinus; species Salvelinus fontinalis. The sequence continues at coordinate 18,731,014 of NC_074693.1, forward strand.
CATCCTTCCGCTCTTCCAATCAAAAAGATCACCGACGCCGCGAAACTGCATGTCCTTCTGGAGTGCTGATGTATGGTGTTCTCCTCAGAGTTCCAGTCTCATTCAAGTTCTACCAGAAACTCGTAGGTATATCTGCTGTTGTTATTTAGAATGTTCGGGTAAAGCGGGACATTGGTGTTGATAAAGTTGTAAATCCCCCTCACTGCTTGCTCTCAACTAGCTCCGTCAGGGTGGATGAGCACTGAATCAAGACTGCGCGTTATCGCTCTTAATTAACAGCGCACGCCACAAACCGGCACCGTTCGCTTTATCCTATGAATTCTCACATAGCACATACTGTATATTCAATTGATAATCGTAAAACAATTTTGCCTATCTGAGATGAGCATCTGAGGATCTCAACTGTTTATTGGCTTATGAAATAAGGTTAAAGCAGAAATGGTGCTCCATGCAAGACTGCCCTTCATAAGAATCATTTTACAATTTGACTGAATTGTGTGCCAGTGTTTATACATGCTGAAAAAATACTAATAGTAAAATGGAATAAGTGCCATGTTGTTCTATTAGAATTTCCAGATGCATTGTATCCATTAAACAATGACAGTCACTCAAGCATGCATTTACATATTTCCAAACATTACGGCTTAATCTGTGTACAGGAAAACAGCCCTAAATTGTCTACAAGGATTGAAGACAGCAGGATTACAGCACATGGATTTGGATGAATTAACAGCTGGAATAATTACACTCTTAGGTGAGTCCTTTCAGTGTCCCCAATACCCATTGACATGGTAGTTTTATTAGCAACCATGTGTGGCATGCATCATTTCAAATTAACTCAGAAAACAATAATTCCAGGGTGATATGAGATTGTAGCCATAACACACTTCTTTCTTTATAAATCTTATGCATATAACAATAGGCCTTCAAAAGTGTAATTACACATACCACAAACATGTACAATTACAATGTGTACCTACACTGTAATTATATGTTAAGGTATCATGGTAATACTATCTGTCAAATCCCGAGTGCATACTGTAGTTTGCTTTCTGCTTTTCTCTTGTTCAAGTGTACAGCAGCACACCATATGCACCTACTGCCATCTAGTGGGGTACTGGCTATAGCCACAGCGTCCACAGCCTGGTCCTATGAAGGATACAAACTCCTACAGATGTTGCATTTGTAAAGGAAAAGCAATGACAGAAAAAACCCTTCAACGTTCTTTTATTTCAGCAATTGTGTTGATCGTTTTAAATTTAGAGAAGGAACCAAAAGGATAAATGGCACACTGCTGCTGCTCACAACATCTGGCGGATTACAGATGTATACTGTACATAACACATCCCCATGCTTGCCATCCCCGAGACCAAGCCTGTGATAACAGCTGCGCTGACAGATTGTCTGCTGCATACTTAAACAAAGCAAAAGTGTTAAACTTGAACATGAGGATATTGTAGTTTTCTGAACAATATAAAAAAATACAACGGGACCCAGGGGAACAGAAGCTCTTCTCTGTTTGTTGAGTCTCTCAGGTACAGAGAGTTTTGCATGGATTTGCACAGCGGATATTTTCAGAAGCTGAAAGCAAACCTGCAAAACTCACAGTAAACCCATGATGTGCCATGGATCTCTTCAAGATGGTCTCAGTAGTGAGCTTCAAAGGGAGGGTGACCGGCAATACTTGAAGTGCACACACTGCAGTAGGTCCATTTAAACTACCTGCACTGTGAGCACTTTGGAACTGCCAGGACAATACAACATAGAATATTCTAGAACTTGGAATACCCCAACAAAACTTGACACAAACTACAAAAAAAAGTCTGATAACTTATGACTAATACATAATACCAGAAATATGAAAGAACATGCAGTGAGGTAGTGGTATTTACTTTTTATACTAAAATGTTTTCAAAATATAACACTTAATTCCAAATTGTGACATATGCTAGCTCACAGGTCAGAAAATAATAGTGACAGGAAACAGATGAAACTGCTGACACCAAATGTCCAGAGTTGGGATACAAGTGCTCCAGCCAGAAGGAGCAACTAGGGCAGTAGATACTAGACTATTTCACTAACTACACTAGATGCACCTTAGCTGGAGAACCAGAATAATTGGTGGATAAATGGCACACTACTGCTGCTCACAACATCTGGCGGATTACAGATGCATACTGTACAAAACCAGAATAATTACGGTTGGGAAAACAGTCGATCTTTTTGATGAGGATTGGATGGCGTAATTCTGAGGTTACCTTCCATTTTAAAAGCATTGTATTAGAAGGTCACCTATAAAGAGAAGCAGAAGAACACATTTTTAAGAACCATCAAATTAAAGTTTATTTGTCACGTGCGCCGAATACAACAGAAAAAAAATAGGTATTAGGTGAACAATAGATAAGTAAAGAAATAAAAACAACAATAAAAAGACAGTAAAAAATAACAGTAGCAAGGCTATATACAGGGACCGTTAGTCGGGCTAATTGGGGTAGTATGTACATTAATGTATAGTTAAAGTGACTATGTGTATATGATAAACAGACAGTAGCAGCAGCGTAAAAGATTAACCACTTCTGAACAAAAGTCTCAATAGAAAAATCTAGCAAATCACCAAAAACTGTGGCTATTGCAAAGACACTTAATAACATAATAAAATTGAAATGTTCTTACAGAATCAGAATCGTAGCATAAACAGGGTGAAAGATGCAACAAAATAGTACAAATAATTTTTTTCAAATACACGTGTTATTTAGGTAGGCTATTATGAACTTAATAACACGTCGTTTGTCTATTTAAATCAAATACAAGATTTGGCAAAAGAAAGCTAAAACTGTGATTTGCTCTTTTACAATCAGGATAACGCATGGAGAGGGAAGCAAGGGCAGGCGCCATGATAAATTCAAACAGGGATTTTTTGGTTTGGTTGTGATGCACTCTGGGCTAGCCTACTCATTTGTGCGATAGAGGGAAATGCATTATCAATTCGATACATACCCGTTACCTGCCTTTACCCTACTCACTGATTTCCTTAGTACCTTTACCTAACCCAAGTATAGAGCAGTAACGTTATATCCATATAGCCTAAAGGTGCCATAACATTTTGCTTGTGTAAGGGGCTTCATTAGCCTACAACCTTTCCAAACGGTGACTTGGAATCTAAATAGAAATACCAATGTGCTAGTTTCTACTTTAAATTAATGAATGATACAACAGGTGGCTTGTTAAATCATGTAATCTGTTAGGGCAGGAATGTGGCCATAAATACTAATACTATCGAATTAGCCATAGCAACCTGTGGCTAACCTTTTATCCGCTACAGTTTTGGCTTCTTGCGAGTTATTGCGCACTGTATAGGGTGTTTGTTTAACTGGCCAGCTTTATACTTTTTTACATTCTACGATTTGAAAAAAGCTTTTAAATGACTCATATATACCATGTAGAACATAGAACAATCTCTACTTGTGGTTAGCTAAACTAGTCTGCCAGCACAAAAAGCATGACCATCGTGCGCAAAAATATTTGAAACTTTTATTCAACAGATTGAATAAAACTACATTGCCTAAAGGCCGTTTTGATCTGTTAAATTAGTTAATAAACAAATAATATTGATTGTTCGTATTACCTTTAAGTTGTTTTGAATCTTTACTGGTCGGAGAGTTTTACGAAAGAGGCGCGAACGTATCGTCATGTGATGTGATGTGCATTTCTCGAGTCCCCACTCCCCAACAAAACCCTTCCAGCATGGGAACCACATCCGCTATTAGTCACAATTGCATAATTAACTCAACCCTTAATTGCTGTTTAAATAACAGTAGTCTACAATTTGATCCCAAAACAACCTTTTTGGTTTTCTTTCCACAAGCAAAGTTGCGCGCAGTGATCTGTATTTACAAATAACTTAATGTTTAAAAAAATATGTTGTAATAGATTGAATGTGTTAATCTTGATTAATTACTTTAATTTAAATTATTGTATAATTACTTAAATTTTATGTTATTGTATATATTCTACAGAAAAAGCTTTAGACTAGCATGAAATAACCTTATAAAATATTTATAAACGAAAAAAATAGACAAAAAAATATTAAACTTCTAAATAAACAATGGATTATCTATACACACCATAAGGAATAAACCAAATATTACACTAATAACTTGCATGATAAAACATGTGGTTAAAACACTATTTCTATGCATTTTCATATAGATGATGTGTCCTTTAATGAATACTTACCAAGTAAATAAGGGAAGATAAGACGCACACCTAATTTGTCAGCCTGTGAATTGTCGTGGCGCATTTGAAAACAGAAGCAACAACTATTCTCAACATAAGCGAGTGTTCTTATTAGTATAATGTACCTTACCACGCAGATGTTGTATTTTCAACTTCAGCCATTCTGGCTGACAACAAAAAGTTTTGCCATGCATGAAATTGTATGAGCATCTATTTTGTCCCCCGCCTGGGGGTGGGGAAATTAGTTCAGACTGTGCATTATCTTGTGTAGGCCTATATGTCCTAAATATACACAGACATTTTGCTGACTTTTTGAAACTTTTCAAATGCAAACAATGAAAATCAAATGTTTACCTCAAATTTTAAATAAACTCCATCAAATCCTGTGGTCAAAGAGTGTGACCTGTAAACCCTACCCCCACATGACTCCACACCAAACCCGACTAAAGAAGCGCAATTATTAGCGGCCTCAAAGAACATACTTCGCTCAACATTCCCGCGTGTTATTGTATGTAATCTTTGAGTTAGGGGCTAATTGTTTAAAGTACAACTTTTTTCTTACAGGTTATTGGCCTATTATCTCTTAAATCTGTCGGGAAATGCTTCAAGATAATTTTTCACTGATTGACCAACATCTCGAATGTTTTATTTAATTTGTGACGGTACTGTCCCATTGAACTTTAACCCACTTGCAAGACTAGCCAGCCAGACTCAACACATTCGTATTAATTAAGTAGAGGCCTATGCTGTTTGAGGAGAAACACTTTTAAAATGTAGCTTGATCATGTTCATATATATGTAGTAGATTGGCTAATATAAATGCATTTAACTTAACAAAAACATTTAAGAATGTTATATCACAATATACATAAATGGTTGTGTCATTCAAAACGAATTTGTCAAGTATGTTTTCTTCTCAGTAAGTTGTTTGCTCTCTATACGGTTGTAGGTCTATCTGTCGCTTTTATTCCTCTATTGGTCCTTTGAATGTTTAAATTATAAGTTGTTGATCACATATCCAAATTCGAGTTAAATGAATGAAGCCACAAGACATTCCTTTAGCGAAATAGTTTATCACTTTGGCACGTTTCTGCATATTGGTTCCTATTGTTTCTTCCCAATAAATTAGTAGTTTGCGCTGTTATTAGACTACAGTTTAGTTCTTATTACTAAGTATGATTAAGATTTGATTTGTTTGATTTTTAATTATGGACAGTGTGTATATATACATAGGGTTTTATAATCAGTGGATTGGGATTTAAATAGTCTCTCTAAACGTTTGGGTTAGTTCAGCAAAACAGTAGGTAAAATATGTAAACATAACAACAAAGGTGTGTACAAAGGAATTCACATTGAAGCTACCATTACTCCAATAATGAAAAATACAAGCACTGAAATCTTTCGAAGATGCGGAAATTGTGAAATTTTGCAAAAGCTTCCACAACTAAATCATTCAGTGGAGACTTACAGCCTGCACATCATTAAATCTTTGGAATCAGCTCTTCCTGATGCACTATATATAGCATGTCCATGGTTCAAGCAAGCATGATTGAAACGTGTCGTCTGATGGAGGAGCATGGCATACCTTGTCTATTGTATGGCCCTAGTCAATACCTCACATTCACCAGTGTGTCAAAAGAAGTTGAACAGCTCCCTGGGTGTGTGCTTCTATTCTCATTCAGCACCTTGAGTAGATCGAAATAAGTCATTAAAATGCTTTTTTTTTTGCTCATGTAACCCAGGTAGGCTATTAAAGTCCAATCCAACATATAAACCTCAATTACTTCTATTCTTTATTATCAAAAGATACTGAGATCAGTAGACTGAGTTAATTTTTCGAAAGAATGTAACATGAATTATCGAATAAACTCACTAGACTGGTTAAAACAAAGAGGAAACGGCATAAATACGTTTCCTTTAGATATTCAATTAAATGAAAGGAAACTTAAGATGGGCTATAGGTTAAATATTATTAGAGTTTCTTCTCTAGTGAGATTTTTTTTTCGCCCGTTTTGATCAGACCGGTGGTGCGTGGTGCGACCTCTGCGAAACTTCTGCAGAGAAGAGGCGAAGGGAGAGGGTCCACTCCTCTCATAAATCTGAACATGGCAATAAGCAGACCAATAAGAAAATCGCCTGCCTTCCCGCCTTTGGGACGACTCCTATTGTCAGGGCTTCAGTTCGAAAATTCCCGCCCTCAGCTTTACTTCCTGAAACATGATCCTTTGGTTACAATGTAGTCAAGGAAGTTGCCTAGTAGCTATCTACATCCACAACACTAGTGAAGCAATAAACTAACGCAATCATCTAGCTTTCAATACATGAGGTACTAGCGCTTTTAATCGTTTCGATGAAAAATAATTATAACTAAGAGTGAAATGAAAGAAGCTAATTATCGAGGTCTGACGATGCTTCTCACTACAGAGTAAAAGGCGTGTTGTGTTGAGTGCTAATGTCTGATGTAGACTATTTTGTAAACTGCCGTTGTGCTGTGGAGCCCTCTCGTGCATGTGTTTTTGCATGAGCTGCCTGCTGGCAGAGATCTCAGATTGTGAAACCGCAACTCAAATGTATATATGCCATATCTCACAATCGATTGGACTTCCTCAAATAAGTTAGTTCTTTGTCAATTTAGATGAACATGTAGTCTTTTTAGCCAACCGTGTAGAAAATGGCAGCGGTTTTAAATGTACACAATAGGCTATTCCTATTTCATCCAAGAAGAAACGGAAGATATACAACCATAATATATGTCACTATTAAACTTGCGATTAACAATGTTACACTTTTCATGAATAAATAAGCATGAATAAACTATTTGTAAACGTAGTCTACACAGCCTTTTGTTATAGTAGTAGCCCTATTAAAAATCTACTTAATTCATTTATAAACATTTTAAGTATCACACATAAGAATTTAAAACGATTGTAATCATTTAAAGCATTTATAATAGGATAGGATGAACTTTAATGTCCCCAAGAGGAAAAGTGTCTTAGACACACATGGCTTATTCATGAAAGTTATATACATTTAACCAATGATAACATTTTATATTTCAACCCTTATTAGAGACCATGGTTGAGAAAGAGAGGGGAGACAAGTCACAGAAACCTGATTGTGAATCAGAGGACCATCAGTGGGTGGAGACACTGTTTCCTCCTCACTTCTCCCTGTTGACTCTGGTGGGGGAGAACAATATCTGTGGGTCCAGGAAAGCTGGAGCCGTCAAGATAACAGAGCCATCATCATTAGCCTCTTAAGAGGAGACTCTGTAGGCAGGACATCTACAAGACTATTCTACAGATGGTACAACACAAAGAGGCACAGCGAAGAAAAGAGACACCATTCCAGAAGATCATCAAGGAGGACTTGCAGAAAAAGAGAGGGGAGTTGAGATCTGATTATGAGGGCCACAATAATTTTTATTGTACTTTTATTTAACCAGGTAGACTAGTTGAGGACAAGTTCTCATTTGCAACTGCGACCTGTCCAAGATAAAGCAAAGCAGTTCGACACAGAGTTACACATGGAATAAACAAACATACAATCAATAATACAGTGGAAAAATCTATATACAGCATGTGCAAATGAGGTAGGATAAGAGATGTAAGGCAATAAATAGGCCATGGTGGTGAAGTAATTACAATATAGCATTTTAACACTGGAATGGTAGAATGTGCAGAATATGAATGTGCAAGTAGAGATACTGGGGTGCAAAGGACATTGGGATCCTGCGGAGGGCTATCCGTGAGGTGGAGGAGGACAGATGCAGTCTGAGGGCTAAGCTGAGTGAAGCAGTGGCAGAGGCAGGGGATAGAGAGGAAGTGTCTGCAGGGCATGCTGGAGGAGCAGCTGAGCCTGGCCAGGCAGGAGGCTGCACGGAGGACCCTACATGTGGACGCACTGCCGGCAAAGGGACATAAGTTTACTGTCCAGCTTCAGGCACAAGTAACCCAGGCCAAAGACATCATGGAGAAGACGAGGCTTCATGAGAAACTGAAAAAAGTGTAGAAAGAAGTGCAGGAAGTCAGGAGGGAGAATGAGACCTTGGCGTTGGATATCGAAAGGCTTGGAAAGCACCCGACAATTGAGGTACAGAGGCAGGAGGTCATCTCTCGGTTGGCGCATGAGCTAGCTGTACAGAGTAGACCAAGACTCAGCTGAAGGAGAGCCATACACAAAGCTATGCTGCCTTGGGATTCCTGCGCAGGCACTTCAATAACCCATCAGAGGGCACAACACATACACTGACAGACAAGAATGCACACTATTTTTGTCCCGTTTTTAACAAACTCACAAAAACATACAAACAGCATTTCTGCAGTAAGGCAGGCCTTCAGTCCAACTAGCCTCTCAATTACATATTGGTGGAAATACTGTATGCTGGATTGTCCTTACTGTAATAAAAACAAACAAAGATGTCTTCATTTTATTTTTATATATGCTTCCACACTTTCACCTTTTAAAATAAAGCTATGTACACATTTCATCCTTTCCCACAGTAAATAAAGAAAATAATCAGACACAAAAAAATTGGAAAATAGGAAGGCAACACAGTGAAAAAGGTAAAGTACAACATACATTTTACAGTTCAAATTCTGAATCACCCAAAAATAATTTAGCCTTGACAAATCTTGATAATGTTTGTATGTTGTCATTGAGTTATTATACTAGCCAAACAACCACAAGTCTGAAAATTATCAGAAATGTTTTGCTTTATATTTGGTTTCCTCCAATAAATTATTCAGTTTAAAGTTTTGATTAAACATTGATTAATGCTTGGTCTACCACAAAACAGGTGCTCTGAAATTCCTATAAATAACAGACTGTGGGCTGATTACAGTTAACAGGATTAAGCCTACAGTACTACTGGACTAAATTGCACTTTTGGTAAAAAAGTCCTGGAATAGTTCATATGTATTCCATTCAAGGTTAATCTATATTCAATAAATCACATTTGCAGTTAATAATCTAATCTGGGCCTTTGAAGTTGGTGTTTTTTGGGATTTGAAATACATTATTTCCCCCCCTCATTAGTGCTCGACTTGGGCAGCAGCTAACCGGAGCAGAGTAACAGCACCTCAAGTTTTCTACTGCTTGAGCTCCTGTTCCTCTTATAGAATATTAGCTCAAAAGTATTGAAGAGCTCCTGCATCTAAATGTAAACAGAACCAGCACCCAAAATGAGTACGGGCACCCATCTCAGTCAAGTCAAGCACTGCCCCTTATACTACCTTTGATTAAGAAGATTGGTGAGGTCTATACCTCCACATACATGGTCTTCCCAATCAAATTGCAATTCTGAAAGTAAGACAACATTCAAACTTGTGTGTCCTCTTATTCAATATGAATTGAAATTTGAGGCACCCAACTAATACATTTAGTTGAAGATTCTGTTTTTTCCCTTAAAGAAAACCAGGTCCCACTCCCTGTTGAAGTTAAAATAAAACCATTGACATATTTATCATGTATAATACAAACCACTGCTCTTTGTCCAAAATATATTGTCAAGTAGAGAAAACAGCCCTTATGAACTCAATGAGGTATATACTAGAAAATTGTGCAGACACCATATTTTTTTGTAATCTGTTATTATGCAATTTAAGTGACACTAGGTAAGGCAAAATGCTGTTATTAGATGAGAATCCCATTTTGTAGTTCATCTGGACAACATACAACATAATTATTGATTGAGGTATTGATAGGTCCTAAGCTTGAGTAGAGAATTGAGGAGTGGCCAATTAGGTGCAATTGATACAACATACTTCATCCGAATTGGCTCATTTAAATTTGACGGTGCCGATCATTATGTGCATTCTGTGGATTCTTGACCAGTGCGTCTGGCTGCCTGAGAGAAGCAGCATGCAGCTCACAGTAAGCCCATGTTTACTAGAGTATCAGGACTGGGAGGATTCGGCTCCTCTTAGACAGTACAGTGTTACTTTCGTATTGTATTACTCGTCCCATAGATACTATGTGTTGGTAATATTGTTGGAGGGTACATCTCATCTTTATATTATTTAGTGAACATTTCTAAAATAAAAAACACCTTCCTAACTTACACCAGTTCCTAACTGCACATGAAAACATGAAAACTAGCAAGCGTCCATGCCATGAGAAAGAAAAGAGTGCCATCATTGGGATCAATCAGACTAAAGAATGGATCACCCTGCAGCCTAGCCTGGCCCTTACTAAAACCATCTGTAGGTCCATTATAGTCCACTAGCCTGGGCCCTACTAAAACCATCTGTAGGTCCATTATAGTCCACTAGACTGGCCCCTACTAAAACCATCTGTAGGTTCTATTATAGTCCACTAGCCTGGGCCCTACTATCATATCATTGATTCATGTTTTCATATAGTTTATTTATTGTCATCCCTGATGGATGGCTCCTATTAGGACAACAGTTGCTACGGACTCACGTCTTTGAGCCTTCCATTGTCACTGTTTGTCATTAGGAGATGGACTGAAGATAATTACCGTGTTATCAACTAAAGATTACAATGACCTACTCTGACCCAAGAGTCTACCCAAAGCTAAGCAATAAACCAACACATTATGGAATTAGTTAAGTATGGTGTCAGAAACAAGACCACTACAAAATAAATGTTAACTGAATAACCCTAGCAAAATAATCTTTATTTTTATATTCTAATCCCTAAAATATCATATAGGACATCTGTCTTTAAAAGCTTACAAATCCATTTCAAAGTTCTTGTAAGGTTTGGGGAGTCTGTCGGGGAGAGTGTATTCTGTTTTGTGGACCACTTATCCTGATTTCCCAGGAAATAGCTCAGGTGTGCTACTGTGCTTATTAAAGAGGCTAATGGTGTGTTTAATGTTCAATATACCATCTGACTAAGTGCATTGATTTCATACTTACTGGCTGAAATAGATCTATGGTTTAACTAACAGTTCTCTGGTCACTCTTGTCGCGTGTGCCTCAAAATCACCTCCATTCCCACATGAGCATTAAAAAAAGTAAAAGAATGGGGGGGGACTTTGTACAGTATATTGTTCCTATGTTTGAAGTTAATAGAAGGGCAGAGTAATGGTATGGAAGTATGCTTCTCTCACTATCATTCTCTCTCTGAATTCTGAAGGCCCCAACCAAAATCACTAGCATCACCACTACCTGTGCTTTGGCGCTGTCCCCCTGCCTGTCCCCTCATGCCTCCTCTGGTGCTGTCTCCCTCATGCCTCCTCTGGTGCTGTCTCCCTCATGCCTCCTCTGGTGCTGTCTCCCTCATGCCTCCTCTGGTGCTGTCTCCCTCATGCCTCCTCTGGTGCTGTCTCCCTCATGCCTCCTCTGGTGCTGTCTCCCTCATGCCTCCTCTGGTGCTGTCTCCCTCATGCCTCCTCTGGTGCTGTCTCCCTCATGCCTCCTCTGGTGCTGTCTCCCTCATGCCTCCTCTGGTGCTGTCTCCCTCATGCCTCCTCTGGTGCTGTCTCCCTCATGCCTCCTCTGGTGCTGTCTCCCTCATGCCTCCTCTGGTGCTGTCTCCCTCATGCCTCCTCTGGTGCTGTCTCCCTGCCTGTCCCTTCATTCCTCCTCTGGTGCTGTCTCCCTGCCTGTCCCCTCATTCCTCCTCTGGTGCTGTTCCCTCATTCCTCCTCTGGTGCTGTTCCCTCATTCCTCCTCTGGTGCTGTCCCCCTGCCTGTCTCCCTCATGCCTCCTCTGGTGCTGTGGGCCTCTTCAGGTCACGAATCTGCTTGATCAGGTAAATCTTCTCATCGCAGAACTGCTCGTCCTCGGAGCGGTCTCTCTGGAAGCGGCTCAGGAAGTCCACCAGCTTGGCCTGATTCTTCAGCAGGATGTCCAGCACCGGCTGGGTCTTGTTGGGGTTGGCCACAAACACCTAAGACCAGACAGAACAGGGTTAATGGGGTACTTATAATGATTTTTATGCTGCACAAGAATTGCCCTTCATGGACAATAAAGATCTATTGCATTGAATGGTGCCACAGCATGACAATCTATTGTAGTTGGTCACCTGGTTAATGTACCTTAGTATACACTGAGTGTACAAAATATTAGGAACACATGCTTTTTCCATAACATAGACTGACCAGGTGAATCCAGGTGAAAGCTATGATCCCTTACTGATGTCACTTCATAAATCCACTCCAAATCAGTGTAGATGAAGTGGAGGAGGCTGGTTAAAGAAGGATTTTTAGACAATTAAGACATGGATTGTGTATGTGTGCCATTCAGAGGGTAAATGGGCAAGACAAAACATTTAAGTGCCTTTGAACGGGGTATGGTTGTAGGTGCCAGGCGCACTGGTTTGTGTCAAGAACTGAAACACTGCTGGGTTTTTCTACGCTCAACAGTTTCCTGTGTGTATCAAGAATGGTCCACCACCAAAAGGACATCCAGCCAACTTGACAACTGTGGGAAGCATTGGAGTCAACATGGTCCAGCATCCCTGTGGAACGATTTCAACACCTTGTAGAGTCCATGCCCTGACGAATTGAGACTGTTCTGAGGGTAAATGTGGGGTGCAACTCAAGGAAGGTGTTGTTAATATTTTGTACACTCCATATATGCTAATTGGTTAATTTCTTAAAAAATACAATACTACAACCATATTAAAAGTTATAACTAAGTTTTAAAGGCATGACTATTTCTGCATCCTCTATAAAGACAGAATTGTAGATTAGGGGATGTAAAAGTTAATAACATGTATTTTAGATGAAGTAACCCAAAACGGTGGAAAATAGGACAGGCAGAGAATGAGGCCAGAATCTGCACCCTCAGCCTGCACCCTCCAAGAACACAACATGTCTACACACCTTGAAGACATGGAAGGCCTCAAACTGGATGTTGCGGCTGTTGTCTCTCAGCATGTTCATCATCAGCTTCAAGTTCTCAGCCCGGCTGATGTACTTGGTCATCACAGTGAAGTTGTGTCTGTCCAGAAGAAGCTCTCCCAGGAGCTGCAAAACACTTTGTTTAGTAATAGAAAAAGGGTCATCATTGTTTTTAGGATAAGTTAGGAAGATACAGTGCATTCGAAAAGTATTCAGACCTTCTTTTTCTACATTTTGTTACAGCCTTATTCTAAAATTGATTCAATTATTTTTTCCCATCAATCTACACACAATACTCCATAACGACAAAGTGAACAGGTTTTTAGAATTTTTGCAACTGTATTAAATATAAAAACCGGAAATACCTTATTTATTATTCAGACCCTTTGCTATGAGACTCAATTAATCTCAGGTGCATCCTGTTTCCATTGATCATCCTTGAGATGTTTCTAAACTTGATTGGACATGACTTGGAAAGGCACACACCGGTCTATATAAAGTCCCACAGTTGACAGTGCATGTCAGAGCAAAAACCAAGCCATGAGGTTGAAGGAATTGTCCGTAGAGCTGAGAGACAGGATTGTGTCGAGGCACAGATATGGGGAAGGGTACCAAAACATTTCTGCAGCATTCAAGATCCCCAAGAACATTGCAGACGTGTTTCTGTGCGTTTTGTTGACAACCTTACTTTGCTACCTGACAACTTTACGTTTTTTACTTTTTAATTACCGTTTATATTTTTAGTTTTTCCCTCAACTTTTTTTTTTTCATTCAACTTTTTCAATCCGGACACGGTTTGTCAGAACCTCCAACAGCCGAAGTTAAGTAGTAACATTAACATGATGCCTTCTAATTGCAGTCACTGTACTCATAATATACAGGAGAACGATCGCCTTACGGCGAGGATAGCTGTGCTGCAAGCCCAGCTTCAGACGCAATCGTTAGGCAAGGGTAATTTCAGTGTAGGAAAGTATGAAACAGCATCTGTGCCACAAGTAAGTACAGATAGTAGTATAAATCCCCTCGCACAGTCCCCGCAGCCGGACAACTTTCTCATGGCTTCTGGAGGGAAATGCTGTTGGAATGCTCAACCGGTGTCGCTCATTCAGCCGACAGAAACTTTCAACCGGTTTTCCCGATTAAGCAGCGAGTCGGAGTCTGAGGCTGAGCCTTCTCTTGTCTCTACTCCTCCGGTTACGGGGTCTGAGACGCCGAAGCTTCCCACCATTAGCTCTGACAAATTGAAAACCCTAGTCATTGGCGACTCCATTACCCGCAGTATTAGACTTAAAACGAGTCATCCAGCGATCATACACTGTTTCCCAGGGGGCAGGGCTACCGACGTTAAGGTTAATCTGAAGATGGTGCTGGCTAAAGCTAAAACTGGCGAGTGTAGAGAGTATAGAGATAGTGATCCACGTCGGCACCAACGACGTTAGGATGAAACAGTCAGAGGTCACCAAGCGCAACATAGCTTCAGCATGTAAATCAGCTAGAAAGATGTGTCGGCATCGAGTAATTGTCTCTGGCCCCCTCCCAGTTAGGGGGAGTGATGAGCTCTGAAGCAGAGTCTCACAACTCAATCGCTGGTTGAAAACTGTTTTCTGCCCCTCCCAAAAGATAGAAGATAGATAACCCTATTACAGGGGCTGAGTCACTGGCTTACTGGTGCTATTTCATGCCGTCCCTAGGAGGGGTGCATCACTTGAGTAGGTTGAGTCACTGACGTGATCTTCCTGTCTGGGTTGGCGCCCCCCCCTTGGGTTGTGCTGTGGCGGAGATCTTTGTGGGCTATACTCGGCCTTGTCTCAGGATGGTAAGTTGGTGGTTGAAGATATCCCTCTAGTGGTGTGGGGGCTGTGCTTTGGCAAAGTGGGTGGGGTTATATCCTTTCTGTTTGGCTCTGTCCGGGGGTATCATCGGATGGGGCCACAGTGTCTCCTGACCCCTCCTGTCTCAGCCTCCGGTATTTATGCTGCAGTAGTTTATGTGTCGGGGGGCTAGGGTCAGTTTGTTATATCTGGAGTACTTCTCCTGTCTTATCCGGTGTCCTGTGTGAATTTAAGTATGCTCTCTCTAATTCTCTCTTCCTTTCTCTCGGAGGACCTGAGCCCTAGGACCATGCCTCAGGACTACCTGGCATGACTCCTTGCTGTCGCCAGTCCACCTGGCCGTGCTGCTGCTCCAGTTTCAACTGTTCTGCCTGTTCACCGGACGTGCTACCTGTCCCAGACCTACTGTTTTCAACTCTCTAGAGACCGCAGGAGCGGTAGAGATACTCTTAATGATCGGTTATTAAAAGCCAACTGACATTTACTCCTGAGGTGCTGACTTGCTGCACCCTCGACAACTACTGTGATTATTATTATTTGGCCATGCTGGTCATTTATGAACATTTGAACATCTTGGCCATGTTCTGTTATAATCTCCACCCGGAACAGCCAGAAGAGGACTGGCCACCCCTCATAGCCTGGTTCCTCTCTAGGTTTCTTCCTAGGTTTTGGCCTTTCTAGGGAGTTTTTCCAAGCCACCGTGCTTCTACACCTGCATCGCTTGCTGTTTGGGGTTTTAGGCTGAGTTTCTGTACAGCACTTTGAGATATCAGCTGATGTAAGAAGGGCTATATAAATACATTTCATTTGAACATAGCAGCCTCCATCATTCTTAAATGGAAGAAGTTTGGAACCACCAAGACTCTTCCTAGAGCTGGCCGCCAGGCAAACTGAGCAATCGTGGGAGAATGGCCTTGGTCAGTGAGGTGACCAATAACCTGATGTTCACTCTGCTAGAGCTCCAGAGTTCCTCTGTGGAGATGGGAGAACCTTCCAGAAGGACAACCATCTCTGCAGCACTCCACCAATCATGCCTTTATAGTAGAGGGGGCAGATGGAAGCCATTCCTCAGTAAAATGCACATGACAGCCTGCTTGGAGTTTGCCAAAAGGCATCTCAGATCATGAAAAACAAAATTCTCTGGTCTGATGAAACCAAGATTGAACTCTTTGGCCTGAATGCCAAGTGTCACGTCTAGAGGAAACCTGGCACCATCGCTACGGTGAAGCATGGCGGTGGCAGCATCATGCTGTGGAGATGTTTTTCAGCAGCAGCGACTGGGACACTAATCAAGATTGAGGGAAAGATGAACGGAGCAAAGTACAGGGAGATCCTTGATGAAAACTTGCTCCAGAGCACTCAGGACCTCAGACTGGTGCGAAGGTTTACCTTCCAACAGGACAACGACCCTAAGCACACAGCCAACACAAAGCAGGTGTGGCTTCGGGACAAGTCTCTGAATGTCCTTGAGTGGCCCTGCCAGAGCCCGCACTTAAACCTGATCGAACGTCTCTGGAGAGACCTGAAAATAGCTGTACAGGGACGCTCGCCATCCAATCTAACAGAGCTTGAGAGGATCTGCATAGAAGAATGGGAGAAACTCCCCAAATACACGTGTGCCGAGCTTGTAGCATCACACGTAAGAAGAATCGACTATGATCCTCAATGGTCCTTCAACAAAGTACTGAGTAAAGGTCTGAATACTTACGTAAATGTAATATTGCCATTTGTATTTATTTTTTCATTTGCAAACATAACTTTTTTTTTTGTCTTTATGGTGTATTGTGTGTGGATTGATGAGGGGGGAAAACGATTTAATCCATTTTAGAATAAGGCTGTAACAAAATGTGAAAAAAGTGAAGAAGTCTGAATACTTTCCAAATGCACTGTATTTCTCTTACAGAAGAAATTCATCAATGAATCACGTGAGAGGTCAAAACTAACTTAACATTTTGGGTTTGGTGACAGTGATAACAAAAAGTACCTTTAGGGACTGCCGTTTGGTGACATAATTCTCGGAATGCAGTAGCTTCTCATATTCTGTAAACACCTGGTCATAATTGGTCTCCAGAAAATCTGCGCACATAATCTTGTGTCTCGTGAGAAGATCCTAGCAACACATTTGAGAGAAAAGAACAGGATATTACATAACATACTAAGCACAGGGGATGTACAGAGTACATCAAGCTGCCTCACACTACAGAAACAGGAGATACGCTCCTGCCCTATGGGCCATTCTGGCTCATTCAAGGCTTGCTTTATAGTAAGCGCTAAACACACAGGACATAAAGCCATGAGAACAGCAGCCATTTACCTTGAACGAAGCAAAAGCATCGGAGGCGATGTCGAAGGTGGAGAACTCTACATAGCGGAAGAAGCAGTAGAAGTCCTCCGAGAAGAGAATTGTGCGGGCCAGGGGCTCATGACGCAGGCTCTCCCTTAACATCACCCCACAGTTCAGAGCCACCTCCGCACTCTCGTACCTGCAAAGTTGGGATTCATGCCACTACAAATCAACACTACTGTGTGGGTGTGTTTTGTTGGTGATTAAGAATGATTCATATAGTATATGTTGAGGCTGTATGCATGGGGGTCTGTAAATGAACAAACGAGTTAAGAACCTACAATTTCACTTAATGGGTACATACCTAACAAAAAATATATAAATCCATGCTTCTTGCTTATCTAGATGATCTAACAGATGGCAGATGGGCAGCTTTGAGACTCACCCTTTCAGCAGCATGAAGAGGATCTGTGGGTGTGAGGAGATATACTCAACCGTGGGCGTACGGGTGCCAATCTGGCGCCGCACAATGTTGCTGAACAGATGCACCACATCCTTCTTTCCCTGGAGGATAACAATGAGAAACATTACATGAGAAACATTACAATCAATGAAGGAGGGTGATATGCACACCCCCCCCAAAAAAAAGCTGATAAAGGTATGAGAGGCCCACACACAGAATACTGTGGCTCCCCAAGTCCCTCTGCATTTGGGTGTAGGACTAAAGCACTGTGAAGCAGAAATATTCTGTGAGTGGACCTCTCAAACACTACAATCAAACAGTGGTATGTGAGATGGGTGATCACATTGTCTTTATGCTCCTCCCTCTTCTGTATTGATTTGAACTATCCACTACTCTAGCATGAAGAATCAATTTCACCCCCAGTATTAAACTAATGGCTAGAACATTTCCACACCTCAAAATCAATCCTCTGCAGGTTTGCGATGAGAGCAATGAGGAGGTTGGTGTTGTACAGCTCCTGGGCCAATTGGGCTACAGCCTCCGTTTGGGGCTCCTTGTCCCCTGAACCACACAGCACCTCTTTCAGAGATGATAGGTTCTTAGACACCTCCTCTGCAACCTGGAGGCAAGAAAATATGAGGAAACAGCACTGAGTTAATAAAGCCTGAAAGGACACCCAATGACCTATAATATAGTGAATTACTTTAAACCAGAACCCATATAAGTCTCTGGTCAAAAGTAGCACATTATGTAGGGATTAGGGTGCCTTTTCGGACACATCCAATGACTCATAACATTGCTATATGAAGTTGCAGTCTGGATGCTCATATGTATAAGACCAACTTTAACCAACAAATGCCCACAGACAATTTCTACTGTGCTCTCAAAACAGCAGTCCACAGGTATCACCTGACCTTTTCACATTTTTTGCTTTCTGCCGCATCCAGCTTTTCCAAGTAAGCTACGTTCTCCTTCAGACTCTTCACAATCTCCGCAGGGTTCTTCTGAGACTTCCCGAAGGGGAACGGCATGGTGACGAGGAGATGAGTCTGGCTGTATAGTAGAAGGCACCGCTTTCCCTTTGGATAAAATTGATAAGACAAATGATGAGCTATTACATCAATACACTGCTTTGATATTAAGAAACTACAGGTCTGACAGATCATCATGACATCAACAGCTCTGCAACTTAGCCTTTTCCTTCACTGAAAGATTCACATTTTAAGTGATGATGTTACACTTAACAGCATTCCATGGTAACTAACAGATCAATTCCTATCCTGACAATGACACTATGCATCCCTGTAGGCCACATTGTCAGTTACATAACTCGTGGTCAGATAATAGAAAACAGAATGATCAGATCCTAGCAATCAACTTGGTCAAACCACCGAATGCAGGTTGGTATTGAGTTAGAATGCAGGTGTCTATCTGTAACGATACTGGGCTAGATCCCACCCATAGCCACAGGGAAACTATTATATGGGTCATAAATGCTTTTCCAAAGTAATATCCGGTGTGTCACTCAATAGACCGTGGCAATGGGGCTGTTGAGGATTCGTTTGTGCTGATGTTGGATAGCTAGCTTCTCTTCTTTTGGCTGGATAGCTTAGTTTGCTGACATTGTGCCTTAACCTATACGACACTGACAGCTAGCTGGCTAAGGTTAACAAGGCAAATTCTCATCTTGGCTAGTTATCTTATTCGGCTAGGTACATTAATCTGAATCAAATTGATATAACCACGATAACACATTAGTCAAACACAATTGTCAGACAGTTGCTAGTTGTTAGCTACCTTTCTTGCAAGCTAACAGTCAGGATAGCTAACGTTAGGCAGCTAGCTGTCAGTGTAATATAGATTAATGCACAAAGTGAAGGTACGAGCGATTAGCAAACTCGCAGCTGGATTGCTAGCTAGCGAGTTTAGCAAGCAAGCTAACAACGCGCTAGATTTTTTTGACACTCACCAAGCTTAGAAGGCGACTTCGATTTTTTTTTATATCCTGTGGGAAGTGTAGGATATTTAAAGGTAACTTATACTAAACCTACACACCACACCTATTTAAGAACTTCATATCTATTTTCTCGTGACCTAAAAAGTATTTCTGCTGGCTAATTATTGTCAGACAACTTCCCCTATCTCCTAGTTCTAGGGAAGAGGGGCGGGTATGTTATGACATAATATTTAAACCAATCAAACCGAAACGATGGAACGATACGCCCCCAATTCCCTGAACCCCCCCCCCCCCAAAATGGTTTTAAATGTATCAAAAGGTATAATTTCTTCCGATTACAGTAACAAATGTATTTATTTGAGGATACATTATAGCACATTCTGGTGTCATAGACTAGACGTAACCAGCCATAGCAAGCATTTATGTACCAGTTGCAATAAACTTGGAACCTTATTATGGTCACCTAATAATCCCCAGTTTACAATTGGCTCATTCATCCCCCTCCTCTCCCCTGTAACTATTCCCCAGGTCGTTGCTGCAAATGAGAACGTGTTCTCAGTCAACTTACCTGGTAAAATAACGGTAAAATAAAAAAATAAAAAAAACCTTATTTGAAAAGCTTAAAGTAAGTGGTATCAAATACTAATGACCTATTAACACCTGAAAATAAAGTGTCTTTCCAGCTGTTATAGGCCTACATAATGACAAAACAGTATTGGCAAAACATATCCATCTATCTAAGGGTACTGCCATTTTCTAAGATGCAGAAACCAGGTTGTCCAGTTGTACATGTATGCTGTTTAAATAACTCATATTCTTACAAATACTTATTGGGGGCAAAAGTAGTGCACTGGTCATTTAATAGTGCTGTATTAGCGGACCGATATAGCATCTGTAGTGACGGCAAAAATATATATTTTTCAGTACCCCGGACTGTAAGTTAATTATAATGAGGAATACTTGGAGAAATTTGACCTCTCTGAAATGAAAATGGATGGCCCTCCATTCAGTACAATATAGTTTTACCCTACCCTCCATGAATGCTTGAAAAAAAAACAAGTGACCCTTCCATATACCCAAATTAATAATTAAACATAAAGTGGATAGCAGAGAACATGCCTACACAAACTCCTAGAACAGACCAGAGCCTTTAGATATGCAGTTTTAGAAAATGTTCCTCGTTTTGTAAGTATTACATGGCAAGTAGCCATAAGATTGTGGCTTCACATTCCACCATGGACACAAGGGTAGTGGTGGAAAGATCTCCATTGTAATAAAAACACTGTATGAATCATCTTACTTGCAATCCCCCCAAAAATGCCTTTTATAAATGCATTTCATGCAATTCTACATCATTTTACATCACTGGAGACAAGTAGAATATTTTAATACCACAACAGAGCATGACAACAAATGAGCGCATGCTGCAGCACCAGAGAGGTTTTGATTTCTATACAGGCAATTGTTAAAAAAGAGGATAGTCTAAGTTTGGAACTGTGCTAAAGTTGTCTATCAACTGTAAAAATGGAGCGCAACAGAACCAGTTACAATTGAAGTATCTGATCATCAACCAATTGGAGAAAAAGCCATTCATATTTTAACACAGCAGTCGCATATCATCGGGTAGGCCTATATGCGCTTGTAACTTTTTTTCATTTGGGAAACAACCATTTTCTAATTGATTATATTTTATTCCATGATATTGTTGTTACAAAATAGGTTTATGTTGACTGATTAGTGCATGGGGATATAAGAGCATCTGCTAGGCTAAATGAACAAACTAGGCATGCATATCTCAATGCATGATCCCCAAACCAAAGACTGGTCAAACTCGTGTCTCTAAAATTGAATTCAAAGGTGTAGCCTAAAAATACATTTTTCATTTAGTTATTACTTAATTCTAAGTAATTCTTTTTTTTTAAATGAAAAATGTATAGGCATGTTGTTGAAGTGATGTTGGTGATGTGCGTTGAAATGCTGAGCGCTCCTGCAAGCCTGTTTGCGTGTCACTAATGCTTCACAATTTATTTCTTAAATGGCTGTTACACCCTGATCTGTTTCACCTGTCTTTGTGAT
Source organism: Salvelinus fontinalis (assembly GCF_029448725.1). Taxonomy (NCBI): domain Eukaryota; kingdom Metazoa; phylum Chordata; class Actinopteri; order Salmoniformes; family Salmonidae; genus Salvelinus; species Salvelinus fontinalis. The sequence goes on from NC_074693.1 coordinate 18,752,678, forward strand.
TGTCTCCATCCCCCTCTAGGTGTCGCCCATCTTCCCCATTATCCTCGGTGTATTTACACCTGTGTTCTCTGTTTGTCTGTTGCCAGTTCGTCTTGTTTGTCAAGCCAACCAGCGTTTTTGTGTCAGCCTCTGGTTTTCCCCAGTCTCTCTTTCCTCGTCTCATCCCATCCCGTCCTGACCCTGTACTCATCCACCTGACTACTCTGCCTGCCTCTGAGCCTGCCTGCCATCCTGTACCTTTGCCCCTGTGCTGTAATGAACATTGTTACTTTGACACGGTCTGCATCTGGGTCTTACCTTGATACCTGATAATGGCAGGTTATAGCCTTAGAAATAATAACAATATATAGCCTAAATCTGTGGTTCCCAAACTTTTCATAGTCCCGTACCCCTTCAAACATTCAACCTCCAGATGCATACCCCCTCTAGTGCCAGGGTCAGCGCACTCTCAAATGTTGTTTTTTGCCATCATTGTAAGCTTGCACACACACTATGCAAAACATTTATTAAATATGAGAATTAGTGTGAGTTTTTGTCACAACCCGGCTCGTGCGAAGTGACAAAGAGCTCTTATAGGACCAGGGCACAAATAATAATATAATAATAATCAATATTTAACCATCTTTCATATAAAACATTATATGAAATATGGAAATTGTGAATAACTCATGAGAATGAGAAGGGTGTGCTTGAAAGGATGCACATAACTCTGCAATGTTGGGTTGTATTGGAGAGAGTCTCAGTCTTAAATAATTTTCCACACACAGTCTGTGCCTGTATTTCGTTTTCATGCTAGTGAGGGCCGAGAATCCACTCTCACATAGGTACGTGGTTGCAAAGGGCAGCAGTGTCTTAACAGCGCGATTTGCCAAGGCAGGATACTCTGAGCGCAGCCCAATCCAGAAATCTGTCAGTGGTTTCCGATTAAGTTCAATTTTCACAGAACTGCTTGTTGTCACGTTCCTGACCTGTTTTTCCTTTCTCTTGTATTATTTTAGTTGGTCAGGGCGTGAGTTGGGGTGGGTTGTCGATGTGTTTGTTCTATGTTGGGATGTTTGTGTTCGGCCGGGTATGATTCTCAATCAGAGACAGCTGTCAATCGTTGTCCCTGATTGAGAATCATACTTAGGCAGCCTGTGATTCACGGGGTTGTTGTGGGTGGTTGTATCGCGTGTCTGTGTATGTACCACACGGGACTGTTTGCGGTTTGTCACGTTTGTTGTTTTTGTATGTTAAGTGTTCTGTCTATTTGCATAAAATATGAACACTAACCACTCTGCATATTGGTCTGATCCTTCTCGCCTCTCCTCCTCGTCCGAGGAGGAGGATTACGACGATCGTTACACTTGTTGTAATTTCGATGAGGCTCTCTTGTTCCGATATCTGTAAGTGGACTGGAGGCAGAGCATGAAAGGGATAACGAATCCAGTTGTTTGTGTCATCCGTTTTGGGAAAGTACCTGCGTAATTGCGCACCCAACTCACTCAGGTGCTTCGCTATATCACATTTGACATTGTCAGTAAGCTTGAGTTAATTTGCACACAAAAAATCGTACAATGATCGAAAGACCTGTGTGTTGTCCTTGTTAATGCAGACAGAGAAGAGCTCCAGCTTCTTAATCATAGCCTCGATTTTGTCCCGCACATTGAATATAGTTGCGGAGAGTACCTTTAATCATAGATTCAGATCATTCAGGCAAGAGAAAACATCACCCAGATAGGCAAGTCATGTGAGAAACTAGTCATCATGCAAGCGGTCAGACAAGTGAAAATTATGGTCAGTAAAGAAAACTTTAAGCTCGTCTCTCAATTTTTTAAAATGTGTCAATACTTTGCCCCTTGATAACTAGCACACTTCTGTATGTTCTAAAAGTGTCACATGGTCGCTGCCCATGTCATTGCATAGTGCAGAAAATACACGAGAGTTCAGGGGCCTTGCTTTAACAAAGTTAACCATTTTCACTGTAGTGTCCAAAATGTCTTTCAAGCTGTCAGGCATTCCCTTGGTAGCAAGAGCCTCTTGGTGGATGCTGCAGTCTACCCAAGTGGCGTCGGGAGAAACTGCTTGCACATGCGTTACCACTCCACTATGTCTCCCTGTCATGGCTTTTGCTCCATCAGTACAGATACCAACATGAGCAGCAGCTATGTTTGGCTACATACGGACCATTAGTGGAATTCCCGCGAGAGAGTAACGGTTAATGTGATTGGATGTTAATTATTTGACTAGGCTACCTGTATTTGACATTGTGTTTTTATTTTGCTGAACACTAGATGGTTGAATTTCATTTTTGACAGTGAAACGAGTGTAACGACTCTCACCGAAGGTGGCTCCCCTTCCTGTTCGGGTGGCGCTCGGCGGTCGTCGTCACCGGCCTACTAGCTGCTACTGACTTTTCCTCCCCCTCCCTTTTTGTTGAGTAGGTGCACCTGTTTGTGGTTAGGGTGATTTGTGGGGCTTTATTACCCAGCAGCCCGGCCTGCTGGGTGTGCGGGATTGTTGTGTGTACACTCTGTACATTCTTGTTGTGTCTGGGTATCGTGTTGGTTGGTATTTTCCGTGGTTCTCACTCTGTTTGGGGTGAAGCATTTTTATTTTTTTATTTTTTTATTTTTTAAAAATAAATTTTATCCCCTTTTCTCCCCAATTTTTCATGGTATCCAATCGCTAGTAATTACTATCTTGTCTCATCGCTACAACTCCCGTACGGGCTCGGGAGAGACGAAGGTCGAAAGTCATGCGTCCTCCGAAGCACAACCCAACCAAGCCGCACTGCTTCTTTAACACAGCGCGCCTCCAACCCGGAAGCCAGCCGCACCAATGTGTCGGAGGAAACACCGTGCACCTGGCCCCCTTGGTTAGCGCGCACTGCGCCCAGCCCGCCACAGGAGTCGCTGGAGCGCGATGAGACAAGGAAATCCCTACCGGCCAAACCCTCCCTAACCCGGACGACGCTAGCCCAATTGTGCATCGCCCCACGGACCTCCCGGTCGCGGCCGGCTGCGACAGAGCCTGGGGGCGAACCCAGAGACTCTGGTGGCGCAGTTAGCACTGCGATGCAGTGCCCTAGACCACTGCGCCACCCGGGAGGCCTAAGCATTTGTTTTTTGAGTAGCGTCGTGTTTGCACCCGTGTGGGTAATTAAATTTTGAACGCTACTCTGAACTCTCTGTCTCCTGCGTTTGACTCCTGTTCATCCACTACACCTCGGGCATTACAGAATCCCGCACCTATCTCAAGTATGGAGTCAGCAGGAGCAGCGTCAAACCCATTCCCATCTATGGAGGAACGGGTACTACATCACACTACCGTACTCCATCGCATCGGTTCCGCCATGGATCAAAGGATGGAGAGAATGGACCGATGGGAGAGGAGTGGACTCCTCTCTCCACCTGCAGTCTCTCCAGCTCAGGATTCCTCCTCTCCTCTCTCACCATCCTCCGGCTCCAGCGCGCTCCGTCTTGCGCTCCCGAGGGAGTATGATGGAGCGGCATCGGGATGTCAGGGGTTCTTGTTACAATTAGAACTGTACCTGGCAACCGTGAGACCCACTCCCTCGGGAGCGGAGAGGGTGAGTGTCCTCATCTCCTGCCTAACGGGTCATGCTCTGGAGTGGGCAAATGCTGTCTGGAATGGCCCAGATTCGGCGAAGGAGCACTACCCCGAATTTCCCGCCGTTTTCATGCGGTGTTCGACCATCCACCTGAGGGCCGAGCGGCGGGAGAGCGACTGGTTCATCTCAGGCAGGAGAAGAGGAGCGCCCAGGATTACGCGTTGGAGTTTCGGACCTTGGCCGCAGGGTCTGGGTGGAACGACAGGGCCCTTATAGATCACTACAGATGTAGTCTCCGGGAGGATGTCCGCAGGGAGCTAGCGTGCCGGGACGAAGCTCTCTCCCTGGATGAGCTTATGGATATGTCCATCCGGCTGGACAATCTGCTGGCTTCCCGCGGCCGATCGGAGAGGGTCCTGTGCGTTCCACCACCCAGCACCCCTGCACCCATTGCCATGGAGTTGGGAGGGGCCGTGCCGAGGGGTACCGGAGGAGGAGGATCCCCCTGCACCAGCTGTGGTCGGAGAGGACACACGGCCGATCGGTGCTGGGGGGGTCCATCTGGGGGTCGAGATGGCAGGCGGAACATTTCCCGGTCACCTCAGGTGAGTAAGCACCAGACTCACCCAGAACCCCCTGTTAGTCATATGTTTGTCTTAATTTTTTTTCTTAAGTTTTTTCCCTCTTCCCAGCATAAGGCAATAGTCGATTCAGGTGCAGCTGGGAACTTTATGGATCGCGGACTCGCCATCAAGCTGGGTGTTCCGCTTGTGCCGATAGATTCTCCTTTTCCCGTGCACTCCCTAGATAGCCGGCCATTAGGGTCAGGTTTGGTCCGGGAGGCCACGGTTCCACTGGACATGGTGACGCAGGGGGATCATAAGGAACGTATAAGTTTTTACATTATAGATTCGCCTGCGTTTCCAGTGGTACTGGGGATTCCCTGGCTGGCTAGTCACAATCCTACTATTTTGTGGAAACAGGGGGTTCTCCAGGGGTGGTCAGAGGAGTGTTCTGGAAGGTGTTTGGGAGTTTCCATCGGTGCCACGTCGGTGGAGAGTCCAGACCAGGTGTCCACAGTTCGCATTCCCCCCGAGTATGCCGATTTGGCAATCGCTTTTAGTAAAAAGAAAGCGACTAAATTACCACCTTATCGACCGGGTAGGGATTGTGCGATAGATCTCCAGGTGGACGCTGCACTTCCCAAGAGTCACGTGTACCCTTTGTCCCAAGAGGAGACGGTGGCTATGGAGACATATGTCACTGAGTCTCTGGGACAGGGGTACATTCGGTCATCCATCTCACCCGTCTCCTCGAGTTTCTTTTTTGTGAAGAAAAAGGAGGGAGGTTTGCGTCCGTGTATTGATTATAGAGGTATAAATGCCATCACAGTGGGGTTTAGTTACCCACTACCTCTAATTGTTACGGCAATGGAATCATTTCACGGAGCGCAGTTCTTCACAAAACTGGATCTCAGGAGCGCGTACAGTCTGGTGCGTATTCGGAAGGGAGACGAGTGGAAAACCGCATTTAGTACCACATCGGGCCACTATGAGTACTGCGTCATGCCATATGGGTTAAAGAATGCTCCCGCCGTTTTCCAATCCTTTGTAGACGATATTCTCAGGGACCTGCACGGGGAGGGAGTGGTTGTTTATATCGATGACATTCTGATCTACTCAGCCACTCACGCCGCGCATGTGTCTCTAGTACGCAAAGTGCTTGGTAGACTGCTGGAGCATGACCTATATGTTAAGGCTGAGAAGTGTGTGTTCTCCAAATGAGCCATCTCCTTTCTGGGTTATCGCATTTCCACCTCGGGGGTGGTGATGGAGAATGAACGCATTAAGGCTGTGCGTAATTGGCCGACTCCGACCACGGTAAAAGAGGTGCAGCGGTTTTTGGGTTTTGCCAACTACTACCGGAGGTTTATCCGGGGTTTTGGCCAGATAGCAGCTCCCATTACCTCACTGCTGAAGGGGGGTCCGGTGCGTTTGCAGTGGTCAGCAAAAGCGAACGGAGCTTTCAACAGGTTGAAGGCTCTGTTCACGGATGCGCCCGTGTTGGCGCATTCGGATCCCTCTCTAGCATTCATAGTGGAGGTGGACGCGTCCGAGGCTGGGGTGGGTGCCGTGCTATCACAGCGCTCGGGTACGCCACCAAAACTCCACCCCTGCGCTTTTTTCTCTAAAAAGCTCAGCCCAGCGGAGTGTAACTATGATGTGGGGGACCGGGAGTTGTTAGCGGTGGTCAGTGCTCTGAAGGTGTGGAGACACTGGCTTGAGGGGGCTAAGCACCCTTTTCTCATCTGGACCGACCACCAGAATCTGAAGTATATTCGGGCAGCTAGGAGACTGAACCCACGTCAGGCAAGGTGGGCCATGTACTTCACCCGATTCCAGTTTACTCTATCGTACAGACCGGGCTCCCAAAACATAAAGGCGGATGCACTGTCCCGGTGTTTCAACACGGAGGATCGGCCCACCGAACCTACCCACATCCTTCCCGCCTCAAGGCTTATAGCACCAGTGGTGTGGGAGGTGGACTCGGACATCGAGCGGGCATTAAGGGCGGAACCCGCTCCTCCTCAGTGTCCGGCGGGGCGGAAGTACGTGCCGCTTGGTGTTCGGGACAAATTGATACGGTGGGCTCACGTCCTACCCTCCTCGGGTCACCCTGGGGTGAGGAGGACAGTGGGGAGCCTTCGGGGGAGGTATTAGTGGCCTACTTTGGCTAAGGACGTTGGGTTTTATGTCTCTTCCTGTTCGGTATGCGCTCAGAGTAAGGCTCCTAGGCACCTTCCTAGAGGGAAGTTACAACCCCTCCCCGTTCCACAACGGCCTTGGTCACATCTATCCGTAGATTTCCTGACCGACCTTCCCCCGTCTCAAGGGAATACTACGGTGCTGGTGATTGTGGATCGGTTTTCTAAGTCCTGTCGTCTCCTCCCGTTGCCCGGTATCCCTACAGCCCTACAGACTGCGGAGGTATTATTTACCCACGTCTTATTATTTACCCACGCACTACGGGGTGCCGGAGGACATCGTTTCTGATCGGGGTCCCCAGTTCACGTCCAGAGTATGGAGGGCGTTTATGGAGCGTTTGGGGGTCTCGGTCAGCCTTACCTCCGGTTATCACCCTGAGAGTAATGGGCAGGTGGAGAGAGTGAACCAGGAGGTGGGTAGGTTTCTGCGGTCGTATTGCCAGGACCAGCCAGGGGAGTGGGCGAGATACATCCCTTGGGCCGAAATGGCCCAGAACTCTCTACGCCACTCCTCTACTAACACGTCCCCCTTTCAGTGTGTATTGGGGTACCAGCCGGTCCTGGCACCATGGCATCCGAGCCAGACCGAGGCTCCTGCGGTGGAGGAATGGGTGCAGCGCTCCAAGGAGACATGGAGGGCCGTCCAGGAATCACTTCAACAATCTAGTGGACGGCAGAAGAGGAGTGCTGACCGCCACCGCAGTGAGGCCCCCGTGTTCGTACCGGAGGACAGGGTCTGGCTCTCGACCCGAAACCTGCCCCTCCGCTTGCCCTGCCGGAAGCTGGGTCCGCAGTGTGTAGGGCCCTTCAAAGTCCTGAGGAGAATAAACGAGGTGTGTTATCTATTACAACTCCCTTCCTATTATCGTATTAACCCCTCGTTTCATGTGTCTCTCCTCAGGCCGGTGGTAGCTGGTCCCCTGCAGAACGGTGAGGTACCGGAGGTCCCTCCTCCCCCTCTCGACATCGAGGGGTCCCCGGCGTACAGGATAAGAGCCATTCTGGACTCAAGACGCCGGGTGAGGGGCCTGCAGTACCTCGTGGACTGGGAGGGGTACGGTCCGGAGGAGAGGTGCTGGGTACCGGTGGGGGACATTCTGGATCCATCGATGTTGAGGGATTTCCATCACCTCCATCCGGATCGCCCTGCGCCTCGCCCTCCGGGTCGTCCTCGAGGCCGGTGTCGGCGCGCTGCGGGAGCCGCGCGTCAGGGGGGGGGTACTGTAACGACTCCCACCGAAGGTGGCTCCCCTTCCTGTTCGGGTGGCGCTCGGCGGTCGTCGTCACCGGCCTACTAGCTGCTACTGACTTTTCCTCCCCCTCCCTTTTTGTTGAATAGGTGCACCTGTTTGTGGTTAGGGTGATTTGTGGGGCTTTATTACCCAGCAGCCCGGCCTGCTGGGTGTGCGGGATTGTTGTGTGTACACTCTGTACATTCTTGTTGTGTCTGGGTATCGTGTTGGTTGGTATTTTCCGTGGTTCTCACTCTGTTTGGGGTGAAGCATTTGTTTTTTGAGTAGCGTCGTGTTTGCACCTGTGTGGGTAATTAAATTTTGAACGCTACTCTGAACTCTCTGTCTCCTGCGTTTGACTCCTGTTCATCCACTACACCTCGGGCAACTCAGGCGAGAAAAAAAACTCACCCAAATGTATAGCCCTGTTGGAAAATATAAATGGACTGTTTGAAAATGTGAAGAAAAATCAAATAAATTTTTTTATTTTTAAAATGTGAATCACTTTTTTATTAGGAGTACCCCAGATGGCCTTACGTGTACCACAGTTTGGGAATACCTGGCCTAAATAATTCATTTTAGTTCCTTCATAGGCTACCTGGCTTGCTCCGGACTGATTTAGAGTTAGTATGTTGCTTAAGTCTGTCATGACGTTGCCTGTTTGGGTACATCAAGCCCATCCCCCTCTCCCTGCCTCTCCCTGCCTCTCCCTGCCTCTCACTGCCTCTCACTGCCTCTCCCTGCCCCCTACAACCCATGCTGTGGTCACAGAGAGACGTCGTAAATTCCTGAGAATCTCCTCATGGCCAAACAGTATTAGAGAGAGGGTAAACTTTCAGGACAAAGGGGTTTCTTCCACCTCACAGAACTTGAGGTACGAACAGATTTCATGTTCCGGAAAAAGTATAAAAGATCGGTGAAGATTCCAGCTATTAACATGTCCGTTTGTCACAATGTGGGAAACTCATGGGAGACTGTGTGGCTACATTACCATACCGTTGTTTATATAATAGCCTCAGATATGAGGTTTATATCTAATTGTTATATAAGATGAATGAGTGAGTATGATACTATTTGTATAATTGTGTAATATGATTTTGGACTCTTTAATGAAAAAAAATACAATTCCCTTTTGATTTGAACTAAATCCAAGGACCGCCCCTGAGCCCAGTTAGGGTCAGACATCCTGGGGCAGCCCCTCTCTGCAATCCGAATAAAAACCCAACTCTGAGAAATTATCAGCAGACCATGTTTTTTCTCTATAGGAGGAGAACGAAGGTTAAGTACCATTGCTGAATCCGTTAACCATACCATGTGGTTAAACTCTTAGACGAATAAGAACAAGTCTTTGATATTGACTACTAGTCTGCAGCTAGGAATTCGGTATCATTGAACGCGAAGAACGACAACCGCCGAAACATCCATTCTATAACGAATGTCACTCTGAACTATCCACAATAACCAAGACAGAAAGACGGACCAAACTCTCCAACAAAAACTAACTTTTCTCCAGCAATCAAGACGACACACTGAGCGTAAATATATATATATTGATTGCAGTTGTTCCCGAATGAGTGAGCGTTCATGTGTAAAGGATTAGCATGTCAATTGTTATAGTTATGAACTCTGTAGTGACTTCTGAGTCGACCCCCAATTTTCCCTTTGTCTAACAAGCCGCCATGCCGGTTCAGCCCACTAGGGCATATTTCTCCCATCATTTCATGTAACCATTTTAAGTTTGTTTGTTTATGCATTTCTGTGAATTACTTAGTTAGTAATAAATAAATGATTTAAGCCAATTGATGTATGGATGACTCATAGTGAAGACTGGGTTCGTGCAGATAACCAACAATTTACGATGTTTGGAATGAGACTAAAGTTAGGTAAAATAAATAAATCATTAATCAGAAGACTATTGATCAGATATGGAAATATCTGAAAGGTTATATTGGGAAATTATAACTTTGTAATCTGACTACTTTCCCTGGTGCCCCCAAATTCTTAGTTAATTAGTTACGTTATTATTTAGTTGATCGCGTAATAACTAATTACAGAGAATCTTTGATAAAAACTATAAGTCTTCAATTTAATGATAGCAAAGACACGCAAGTCTTTCCCCGGCATTTTACAGCTTGTTTCTTCTAGCATAATGCATTGCGGACTAAAGTGTCGTTATAAATCTCTCTATATAATCAGGTCCATTACATTTTTTCAAAATCTGAAGCTAACAAGCAGTAGACCTATGCTTTTAGCCATTTTCTTTTACGAAAGCCACAATACTGTCACACACCCCCTCAATTCGAGCCTTGTTTTTAACTTAATACACCAAGCAAGCCCCTCACTCACTGACACTGAGATATTTAAGGAGTGCATGGTGACTGAAGAAATTTGCTGACAAAATCTATGGATATTAAACTATAATTTAGCCTGTCAAACAGGTAGGCCTACCTCTTATTTATTGAATAGGAAGAAATAAGCCCTCTTGTTGTTAGTAGCCATCTCCGTGTCTGCTGCTTCAAATTAACAAAGCAGTGGCCCCACCTGTTTTGAGTCTGTGAGTTTTTGAGTTTGTGTGTGTGTGTGTGTGTGGGGGGGGAGGGGGGGGGGTGCCTGTATTGCATGTTATTTTGGCATTAATACGAGTCACATATCAGTTTGCAAATAATATAAACAAATATATATATCATTGAGTTAATAAAGCCACATACAAACATGGTCTCTTTTTTGATTTCCTGAGTAAGGTAGCTACAACATGCAAGGGGTTTCAGCCCAGCTCAAACCAGCAGAAAATACGGAGCGTTGCGCCGTGATTGGCTCAGTGTTCTGTCACTCATGGGGAAACTACGTCACTGCGACGTCTAAGGGGAGCCCTTGAGAATTCGAGCCCTTTGGGTATTGACATAGAGATACATTAGAAGGGCCCATCCAAGAAATCTCAATGTCATTGGCCACAGGTAAAATGATGTCAAATCACATTATATGTACAGTAGCTTTGATTGGACTGATTATGTCAACATCGTACTTTCAAAATCTTAGCAAGCAGTTAACATCATGAATCAAGTCGACAATCTACTAGCAAGATCCTTTTCAAACCTTGTCTGGTTTTAGACCCCATCATAGCACTGAGACTGCACTTGTGAAGGTGGTAAATGACCTTTTAATGGCGTCAGAACAAGGCTCTGCATCTGTCCTCGGGCTCCTAGACCTTAGTGCTGCTTTTGGGTACCATCGATCACCGCATTCTTTTGGAGAGATTGGAAACCCAAATTGGTCTACACGGACAAGTTCTGGCCTGGTTTAGATCTTATCTGTCGGAAAGATATCAGTTTGTCTCTGTGAATGGTTTGTCCTCTGACAAATCAACTGTAAATTTTGGTGTTCCTCAAGGTTCCGTTTTAGGACCAAAAACCCTATATATTTTACCTCTTGGGGATGTCATTCGAAAACATATTGTTAACTTTCACTGCTATGCGGATGACACACAGCTGTACATTTCAATGAAACATGGTGAAGCCCCATTGCCCTCGCTGGAAGCCTGTGTTTCAGACATAAGGAAGTGGATGGCTGCAAACTTTCTACTTTTAAACTCGGACAAAACAAAGATGCTTGTTCTAGGTCCCAAGAAACAAAGAGATCTTCTGTTGAATCTGAAAATTTATCTTGGTGGTTGTACAGTCGTCTCAAATAAAACTGTGAAGGAACTCGGCGTTACTCTGGACCCTGATCTCTCTTTTGACGAACATATTAAGACTGTTTCAAGGACAGCTTTTTTCCATCTACGTAACATTGCAAAAATCAGAAAATTTCTGTTCATAAATGATGCAGAAAAATTAATCCATGCTTTTGTCACTTCTAGGTTAGACTATTGTAATGCTCTACTTTCCGGCTACCCGGATAAAGCAATAAATATACTTCAGTTAGTGCTAAATACGGCTGCTAGAATCCTGACTAGAACCAAAAAATGAGATCATATTACTCCAGTGCTAGCCTCCCTACACTGGCTTCCTGTTAAGGCAATGGCTGATTTCAAGGTTTTACTGCTAACCTACAAAGCATTACATGGGCTTGCTCCTACCTATCTTTCCGATTTGGTCCTGCCGTACATACCTACACGTACGCTACGGTCACAAGATGAAGGCCTCCTAATTGTCCCTAAAATTTCTAAGCAAACAGCTGGAGGCAGGGCTTTCTCCTATAGAGCTCCATTTTTATGGAATGCTGCCTACCCATGTGAGAGACGCAGACTCGGTCTCAACCTTTAAGTCTTTATTGAAGACTCATCACTTCAGTAGGTCCTATGATTGAGTGTAGTCTGGCCCAGGAGTGTGAAGGTGAACGGAAAGGCACTGGAGCAACGATCCTCCCTTGCTGTCTTTGCCTGGCCAGTTCCCCTCTCTCCACTGGGATTCTCTGCCTCTAACCCTATTACAGGGGCTGAGTCACTGGCTTACTGGTGCTCTTCCATGCCGTCCCTAGGAGGGGTGCGTCCCTTGAGTGGGTTGAGTCACTGACGTGGTCTTCCTGTCTGGGTTGGCCCCCCCCTTGGGTTGTGCAGTGGCGGAGATCTTTGTGGGCTATACTCGGCCTTGTCTCAGGATGGTAAGATGGTGGTTGAAGATATCCCTCTAGTGGTGTGGGTGCTGTGCTTTGGCAAAGTGGGTGGGGTTATATCCTGCCTGTTTGGCCCTGTCCGGGGGTATCATCGGACGGGGCCACAGTGTCTCCTGACCCCTCCTGTCTCAGCCTCCAGTATTTATGCTGCAGTAGTTTATGTGTCGGGGGGCTAGGGTCAGTCTGTTATATCTGGAGTATTTATCCTGTCTTATCCGGTGACCTGTGTGAATTTAAGTATGCTCTCTCTAATTCTCAAATTCTCTTTCTTTCTCTCTTTCTTTCTTTCTCTCTCTCTCGGAGGACCTGAGCCCTAGGACCATGCCTCAGGACTACCTGGCATGATGTCTCCTTGTTGTCCCCAGTCCACCTGGCCGTGCTGCTGCTCTAGTTTCAACTGTTCTGCCTGCGGCTATGGAACCCTGATCTGTTCACTGTTATTACTATTATTTGACCATGCTGGTCATTTATGAACATTTGAACATATTGGCCATGTTCTGTTATAATCTCAACCCGGCACAGCCAGAAGAGGACTGGCCACCCCTCATAGCCTGGTTCCTCTTTAGGTTTCTTCCTAGGTTTGTTTTGGCCTTTCTAGGGAGTTTTTCCTAGCCACCGTGCTTCTACACCTGCATTGCTTCCTGTTTGGGGTTTTAGGCTTGGTTTCTGTACAGCATTTTGATATATCAGCTGATGTAAGAAGGGCTATATAAATACATTTGATTTGATATGAAGATAATTAATGATTAGAAATTATAAATAAAAACGTATCGGTGCTCATCGGCCATTGGACATAAACATTACACAACAAGTTGGAAATCGCAAATTCAACAATGAGTGGTTTGGAAGGAATTGAGCACAAGGTGAGTCCAAAAATGTATTGTATGCTGCTGCAAAAATGAGGTAATATGCCAGGGAGATATGTATACTGTAGCTAAGAAAGTAATACTACAGTTAAAGTTGGAAGTTTACATACACCTTAGCCAAATACATTTAAACTCAGTTTTTCACAATTCCTGACATTTAATCCTGGTAAAAATTCCCTGTCTTAGGTCAGTTAGGATCACCACTTTATTTTAAGAATGTGAAATGTCAGAATAATAGTAGAGAGAATTTTTTCTTTCAGGTTTTATTTCTTTCATCACATTCCCAGTGGGTCAGATGTTTACATACACTCAATTAGTATTTGGTAGCATTGCCTTTAAATTGTTTAACTTGGGTCAAACGTTTCAGGTAGCCTTCCACAAGATTCACACAATAAGTTGGGCGAATTTTGTCCCATTCCCCCTGACAGAGCTGGTGTAACTGAGTCAGGTTTGTAGGCCTCCTTGCTCGCACATGCTTTTTCAGTTCTGCCCACAAATTTTCTATGGGATTGAGGTCAGGGCTTTGTGATGGCCACTCCAATACCTTGACTTTATTGTACTTAAGCCATTTTGCCACAACTTTGGAAGTATGCTGCTTGGGGTCATTTTCTATTTGGAAGATCCGTTTGCGACCAAGCTTTATATTCCTGACTGATGTCTTAAGATGTTGCTTAAATATATGCACATGATTTTACTTCCTCATGATGCCATTTATTTTATGAAGTGCACCAGTCCCTCCTGCAGCAAAGCACCCCCACAACATGATGCTGCCACCCCAGTGCTTCACGGTTGGGATGCTGTTCTTCGGCTTGGAAGCCTCACCCTTTTTCCTCCAAACATAACGATGGTCATTATGGCCAAACAGTTCTATTTTTGTTTCATCAGACCAGAGGACATTTCTCCAAAAAATACGATGTGCAGTTGCAAACCGTAGTCTGTCTTTTTTTGGCAGTTTTGGAGCAGTGGCTTCTTCCTTGCTGAGCGGCCACACAGGTTATGTCGATATAGGACTCGTTTTACTGTGGATATAGATACTTTTGTACCTGTTTCCTACAGCATCTTCACAAGGTCTTTGCTGTTGTTCTGGGATTGATTTGCACTTTTTGCACCAAAGTACGTTCATCACTATGAGACAGAACGCGTCTCCTTCCTGAGCGGTATGACGGCTGAGTGGTCCCATGGTGTTTATACTTGCGTACTATTGTTTGTACAGATGAACGTGGTACCTTCAGGCATTTGGAAGTTGCTCCCAAGGATGAACCAGACTTGTGGAGGTCTACAATTTTTTTCTTAGGTCTTTGCTGATTTCATTTGATTTCCCATGATGTCAAGCAAAGAGGCACTGAGTTTGAAGGTAGGCCACATCCACAGGTACACCCCCAATTGACTCAAATGATATCAATTAGCCTATCAGAAGCTTCTAAAGCCATGTCATCATTTTATGGAATTTTCCAAGCTGTTTAAAGGCACAGTCAACTTCGTGTATGTAAACTTCTGACCCACTGGAATTGTAATACAGTGAATTATAAGTGAAATCATCTGTCTGTAAACCATTGTTGGAAAAATTACTTGGGTCATGCACAAAGTAGATGTCCTAACCGACTTGCCAAAACTATAGCTTGTTAACAAGAAATGTGTGGAATGATTGAAAAAAACATTTTAATGACTCCAACCTAAGTGTATGTAAACATCCGACTTCAACTGTAAGTTGTGTAGTAATCTGTTAGTAGCCAATGTGCCTCATGCTAATAATTTGGTCTCTTTTCCCCTCTTTCGCCTTCTGTTCTGACTTGGTGGTGCACATGTAGCCTATAGCCTGTTGTAGAGAAATGTCATCATCGAATATTGTAAGAGATTTCAAATTAAATCAAACTTTATTTGTCACATGCGCCGAGTGTAGACCTTACCGTGAAATGCTTACTTACAAGCCCAACAGTACAGTACAAGAAGAGTTAAGAAAATATTTAACAAATAAAAGAAAGTAAAAAATTATATAAAGTAACACAATAAAATAACAATAACGAGGCTATATACAGGTGGTACCGGGGTCCTTAGCTTAGTGATGAGCTTCGTGGGCACTATGGTGCTGAATGCTGAGCTGTAGTCAATGAACAGCATTCTCACTGTTCCTTTTGTCCAGGTGGGAAAGGGCAGTGTGGAGTGTGATTGAGATTGCGTCATCTGTGGATCTGTTGGGGTGGTATGTGAATTGGAGTTGGTCTAGGGTATCCGGGAGGATGCTGTTGATGTGAGCCATGACCAGTCTTTCAAAGCACTTCATGGCTACCGACGTGAGTGGTATGGGGCGGTAATCCTTTAGGCAGGTTACCTCTGCTTCCTTGGGCACAGGGACTATGGTGGTCTGCTTGAAACATGCCGGTATTACAGACTCTGTCAGAAAGAGGTTTAAAATGTCAGTGAAGACACTTGCCAATTGGTTCGCGAATGCTTATATGGCTTATATGGCCCCGTTATTTATCCTATGGTTCTGACTTGGTGTACAGGGAGAATACTGTCAGAACGGCCCATGTTCTGAATTCTGTCGCTGTACATTTCAAAAGTGCTGAACAAATAGCTATATTGACAACGTCCGTCCTAGCTACGTTCCCTCATGCCATAGTTTGTACATCTCAATTGTCAGTAGAAACCACATTGGTTTAAACAATTCAGCCATATCAGATATGTTTTTTTAAAAAGGCAGCAAATGAGACTGAATTAACTGTTTTCTTTGCCAGACAAGGCTCCGCTGATAACCAGGTATAGCAGTGGTAATGTGTTGGGACTGTTGTTAGGGACTCTGCTGTTCAGACAGCTTTATGTAGGCCCTAACAGTTTGTGGGCACCGTTTATCACCGTTATAGTGCAATTAATGTATTGTTTAGTGTTGTGTTGTGTAGTGGCTTTGCTGGCATGCATTACATTTTATTTGTCCCAGCAAGATTTACATGCTAAAAATCGTCGCTGAACATAAGTTATGTAAATTACTCGAATATGGCTTATTGTGAGCCATATAAATAGCTTCATTATGGGCAATGAAACATATTGTTTTTGTTCAAATCAATTATAGCAGTAGCAAGCTTACTTCAGGTCCTCCTTCTCATCTTCGTGCTCTCCCTCTCAAACTGAACAGGGAGGCATAGTCCTCACACACAGATATTGCCTTTTTTGGCCAGGGCTCATAATTTCTGATTGCCTATCCATTGCAGTGTCTAATGCAGTGTAGCTTTGTTTTATATACACCATCTCAGCAGCGCAAAATATAAGGGAAGGAAGTACATGTGCTTTTCTGAGCATGCTCTTGGTATAGCCTAGACCTATAGCCTATAGTATAGGCTATGGATCATTTGATTGAGACCACACTAGGCTTACTTGATATTGCATGCCCAGCAGAGAATCATGGATGAGGGGCAGCATTGGGCACACTTTGAGATTTAATAAGTAACTCATTCTCAAACACTGAGCAATATGACATTCAGGGCTCTATTTTCAGGTTGCGTTAAGGCTGCATTAGTGCCAAACGCCCGTTTGTTTGCAATTTCAACCTGTAAAGTCAGCACTCTGCTATTTTCAAACTGTTGCGCAAGGATGGGCAATTTACCTGTCTCAGCTCGCTTGTGCCCAGATAGGAAGGTTGGAAATATACTGAACAAAAATATAAACGCAGTATGCAACAATTTTAACAATTTGACTGAGTTACAGTTCATATAAGGAAATGAATTAATTGAAATAAATTAATTAGGCCCTAATCTATGGATTTCACATGATTGGGCAGGGGCGCTGTCATGGGTGAGCTTGGAAGGGCATAGGCTCACCCATTGGGGAGCCAGGCCCAGCCAATCAGAATTTGTTTATCCCCACGAAAGGCCTTTATTACAGACAGAAATACTCCTCAGTTTCATCAGCTGTCCAGATGGCTAGTCTCAGACAATCCCGCAGGTGAAGAAGATGGATGTGGAGGTCCCGGGCTGGCGTGACTACGCGTGGCCTGCGGTTGTGAGGCCGGTTGGACGTACTGCTTATGGTAGAGAAATCAGCATTCAATTCTCTGGCAACAGCTCTGCTGGACGTTCCTGCAGTGTTGTGGCATTGTGTGACAAAACTGCACATTTTAGAGTGGCCTTTTAAAGGCCCAGCACAAGGTGCACCTGTGTGATGATCATGCTGTTTAATCAGCTTCTTGATATGCCACACCTGTCAGGTGGATGGATTATCTTGGCAAATGAGAAATGCTCACTAACAGGGATGTAAACAAATCTGTGCACAAAATTTGAGAGAAATAAGCTTTTTGTGCATATGGAACATTTCTGGGATCTTTCATTTCAGCTCATGAAACATGGGACCAACACTTTACATGTTGCGTTTATATTTTTGTTAAGTATAATATAGCCTCAAGTAACGACAATTATTTATGTAACAGTGCCAGTAGCCTATGAGTTGTTTGCAAGAGGGACTCCCAACAAGAAGCTCCTCATTATGTATTCGTAATCGTCATTTACAAGGTTTTGGCTGCACTTCTCAAAACACTAACACAATAAACGTAATTCTACATTTCAAAGGGGGGTAAAAAGTTGTGAGATTTGAACTGTTGCCACAATCTGTTCGACACACTACACAAAAAAACGTTTTGAAAAGGACAGTCAAACAGTTGCTTTGATTATCATAATGTGGGGTTTGAGATTAGCGAGTAATATACTTGCGTTTATTTTTGTTGTTCAGTATATTTGAGGTGTGTCCTTAAAAACATTTTCCAATGTGCTAATTTCAGGCAGCGCTGGTAAGGGTATTTAAAACCAACCAAAAACTGGTTTTAGCGGTAACACGGTTGGTTATGACATTACTTTTGACAGCGGTAACGCAGCCTAATCCAGCCTTGACGCACACTAGCATACGCGCATGGAACAATAATATTGTGCTTTTGGAGCCTGTATACTTCGTATTTAGAAACGTTAAAAAAAAGGCATGTTTTTTCCCCATTTCGTTTATTTGATTAAAAACCAAGCATAGCCTCCCCTCTTCCCAATGAAGGCTGTTTTCTTTTTGTCCTGCCAAATAAAATCAAGTATAGGCTATTCAAGACCATCGACAAAAGGGTTTGGCTCTTGAGACAGCTTGGAAATTAATCTTAATCACCGAAGCTTTATTAAAGATCAAGTTTTAGAGGAGCAAAACAGTGAGCTGACATTCCCTTTTTATCTACAGTATGTATTGTAGGCAGGCCTACAATATTTTAGCCATGCTTAAAATCTTCTGTGTTGTTTTAATATTAGATGCCCACAGGGAGAAATTATGGTGCCTGTAAATGTATTTAGACATAGCCTATTTAAAACAAGTTGTTGTTTTGTTTAGAATTTGATCCGAATTATTCACTTTTTTTGTAGGCCTTATTAATAATGAACGCTATCTTGCTTATTGACAAGGTTTGGCATGTTCATGCTCAGTTATAATGCAATTTACAATAGGTCTAGCCCCTATATCAGTGTGAATGCTATGTATATATTTCCACATTGAAGCCATGCAATTACTTAGAACAATGCTGAATGCAAACAAGTTCAAGTTAACATACAGTACCAGTCAAAACTTTGTACCCATTCCAGGATTTTTCTTTATTTTAACTATTTTCTACATTGTAGAATAATAGTGAACACATCAAAACTATGAAGTAACACATATGGAATCATGTAGTAACCAAAAAAGTGTTAAACAAATCAAACTATATTTTATTTTTGAGATTGGGTTTGGCGCCCCCCTCGGGTTTGTGCTGTTGGGGAGATCTTCGTTGGCTATACTCAGCCTTGTCACAGGGTAGTAAATTGGTGGTTCGAAGATATCACTCTAGTGTTGTGGGGGCTGTGTGTTGGCAAAGTGGGTGGGGTTATATACTGCCTGGTTGGCCATGTCTGGGGGTATTGTTGGACGGGGCCACAGTGTCTCCCGATCCCTTCTGCCTCAGCCTCCAGTATTTATGCTGCAATAGTTTATGTATCGGGGGCTAGGGTCAATATGTTATGTCTGGAGTATTTCTCCTGTCTTATCCGGTGTCCTGTGTAAATTTAAGTATGCTCCCTCTAATTCTCTCTCTCTCCCTCTCCTCCCGGAGGACCTGAGCCCTGGGACCATGCCTCAGGACTACCTGGCCTGATGACTCCTTGCTGTCACCAGTCCACCTGGTCGTGCTGCTGCTCGAGTTTCAACTGTTCTGTTCTATGGAACCCTGACCTGTTCACCATGCGTGCTACCTTGTCCCGGAACTGCTGTTTTCAACTCTCTCTCTCTCTACCGCACCTGTTGTCTCTAACTCTGAATGCTCAGCTATGAAAAGCCAAACGACATTTACTCCTGAGTTGCTGACCTGTTGCACTAGAGACCGCAGGAGCGGTAGAGATACTCTTAATGATCGGTTATTAAAAGCCAACTGACATACTCCTGAGGTGCTGACTTGCTGTACCCTCGACAGGGGGGTGTACCGATCCTGTAGAAGTTTTAAATAAATGATGGACTGTAGTTTCTCTTTGCTTATTTGAGCTGTTCTTGCCATAAAATGGACTTGGTCTTTTACCAAATAGGGCTGTATACCAACCCTACCTTGTCACAGCACAACTGATTGGCTCAAACACATGAAGAATTAAATAAATTCCACAAATGAACCTTTAAGACATGAAGGTCAATGTAGAAAATGTAAAGAACTTTGAAAGTTTCTTCAAGTGTAGTCGCAAAAACCATCAAGCGCTATGATGAAACTGGCTCTCATGAGGACTGCCACAGGAAAAGAATACCCAGAGTTACCAGCCTCAGAAATTGCAGCCCAAATAAATGCTTCACAGAGTGCAAGTAACAGCACATCTCAACATCGACTGTTCAGAGGAGACTGCGTGAACAGGCCTTCATGGTCAAATTGCTGTAAAGAAACCACTACTAAAGGACACCAATAAGAAGAGATTTTTCCCTTGGGCAAAGAAACATGAGCAATGGATATTAGACCAGTGGAAATCTGTCCTTTGGTCTGATGAGTCCAAATTTGAGATTTTTGGTTCCAACAGCCGTGTCTTTGTGAGACGCAAAGTAAGTGAACAGATGATCTCCGAATGTGTGGTTCCCACCATGAAGCATGGAGGAGGAGGTGTGATGGTGTGGGGGTGCTTTGCTGGTGACACTGTCAGTGATTTATTTAGAATTCAAGGCACACTTAACCAGCATGGCTACCACAGCATTCTGCAGTGATACGCCATCCCATCTGGTTTGCGCTTAGTGGGACTATCATTTGTTTTTCAATAGGACAATGATCCAAAACCTCCAGGCTGTGTAAGGGCTATTTGACGAAGAAGAAGAGTGATGGAGTGCTGCATCAGATGACCTGGCGTCCACAATCACTCGGCTTCAACCCAATTGAGATGGTTTGGGATGAGTTGGACCGCAGAGTGAAGGAAATGTAGCCAATAAGTACTCAGCATATGTGGGAACTCCTTCAAGACTGTTGGAAAAGCATTACAGGTGAAGCTGGTTGAGAGAATGCCAAGAGTGTGCAAAGCTGTCATCAAGGCAAATGGTGGCTACTTTGAAGAATCTCAAATATAAAATATGTTTATATTTTTTTTCAACACTTTTTGGGTTACTACTTTATTCCATATGTGTTATTTCATAGTTTTGATGTCTTCACGATTATTCTACAATGTAGAAAATAGTAAAAATAAAGAAAAACCCTTGAATGAGTGGGTGTGTCCAAACTTTTGACTGGTACCATATTTAGCAAAGATGGGATGGATCTACATTTTTGTTATTTTGTTTCTGTAAGGTCTTTAACAAACTATAATGGACCAACATTGGAATTGGAGTTGATTCCAAAGCAATACATAAAATACAATAAATACACAATTTGAAGCAGGGATTGTCAACTAGATTCAGCTGTGGGATGATTTTTTTAGTGTGGATGGTCGGGGTGCTGGAACATAATTACGATCACATTTCTCTATTACGCGTGGGAATACTTGGGAACAGATTTCTCAAATTAAAATCACTTGGAGCTGATTTCCTGGTGTTTTTAGTCTATTACGTCAAATAAAAAATACAATTATTCTTTTTTTAAATTGCAAAGAGAACTTGGGGGGCCCGCGGGCAGCCAGTTGGAGAATCCTGACTTGAAGGAACAACATTTATAGTCACGGAGCACATTCTGATTAACCAGTGAGGAGCCAAGCCTCTACACACCCACAACTGGTTTATTCATCAATACCCGCCAGCACTGCGCAGATCATTTTTAATTGTGGAAATAGCAAAAATATTTCGAACACACCCCTGAACCTATAATGGTATGGCCAGCGCTTAGATTACCACAAATCAGGTTCATTAATTGATTGCAAATTATATGACCCTCCCCTGGACTAAATAAAAAAATATTAACCCTCCCCTTGTACACGATGTTCCCCCTGACTGAAATTGAAAAAGCATGACCCTCCCCCATTTTCCTCCGTGTGACAATAGTGTAAATTTCGACCACTCCCTTATTTGTTCAATGGCATCAGTGCTTCTTGGTACATAATTTTCAGGGGGAAAATGTGCGTGCATAGCGTGGGGGCGTGTTTAAGTTTTTTTTTGCAGTGCGCAACGTCACTCGAATGCTACGCAGTGCTGAAACCGAACACAAGCGATCACTGATTAAAAAAAGGGGGAAACTACACACACACTCTTGATCACACTTTCACCCCTTCTATCCAGCACAGCAACGTGACAAAATCCCACAGAGACTGGTAAGATCTAAATATCTTTCGGCACTGTACTAAAGGAATGATCGGTATTTTTTTTATCAGGTAACTATTGTTAGGTTTTAGGTCGATGGGAATTGCTGACGGACAAGCTCGCTGAAGTCCCTCCGTGTTCACTGCTGAATGTGAATACATCACGTATGGCGCTCTGCGTAGAAAGCACTCAAAACCTACACGCGCCTCTTCACTCTGAACAGAAATATACTAGAATAAAGTATGTTTAAAAGGTTAGTTATGATCACAAATTAAAGGACTATCTTTGTTTTACTGGTTCGGGCCTTTCTGTCCTACGACGAGGGCCTACAGTGCTCGTCTTTCGATGAGTGTGTGTACCGAAATAGTAGTGTTCTTATACAGTTTGGAAGAGGCACACACACCCCTTTTTTTATTTCAAAACTTACACTGAAATAAATAGTATTTTGACAAGATTGTGTACGCGATGTTCCCCCCAAAAAACACAGACCAACACGATCATTAATCTAAACTGTTCGTAACACTATATGTCACTGTGTTTCGTGTGTAATTCTTGAAGATTTCATTGATAGTTTAGTAGCTATATATCCTTCGTTGTTTACTTGGCTGGTGAGCATGCACGTTGTGCTGCGTTGTTGCCGCCCGTCGCTGTGAGATCCTCTTCCTGAGCTATCATGGCAGCTGTGTTTAAAACCAAGGCGTTGCGGTGCATGCCATTGTGATTAAAAACACCCAGTTTCGTTATTAGGAGAACATGAGGTTATAGAGATTGAATGTTACTGTGAAATACAACTTTTACCTTTACATTTTTCTGGTGTTTTTCAGATTTTTGTGATCAGGGCCTCTCACTTTTCAGTGTTTGTATGTAATGTCTCCATTTCCTATTAAAATATTATATCTTAACCTAATGAATTCTACGAGTTATTGTAATTTATTTTTTTAATCGATTTTTGTTTATTTGACAATATAGCTGTTCTTGGGGTAAATTGTAGATTTTGTCCTCTACACTTCTCGATCATAAAATGTATTCCACCGTCTTTCAACAATTTACTTGACTTTTCTGCTTTTCTTTTCTTCCAACACATGCATGTACACACAGATACACCACACCTACACCAACAATGGAATTGGCAGTAGCCGAGGGGCTTAACTTCCAAAAAACAGGAGAAATGTTCCACAGGCCCACCCCTACTTTATTTGTCTCCAAGTCTCAACCAAATTCACCTTTTGTTTCACTGATGATTACACAACATGTTAGCAATGTATCCATGAAACACAGTACGTCACCTCCAGCAACCAACAACGGTATGGTTTCATATGTAGGCCTAGATTTTAGGAACTTGGAGGGCCTTAACAGTTTTTTTTAATAATACCTTCAGATATCATTATCTGGCAGGTAGCCTAGTGGTTAGAGTATTGGGCCAGTAACCGAAAGGTTGCTGGATTGAATCTCCGAGCTGACAAGGTAAAAAATATGTTGTTCTGCCCATGAACAAGGCAGTTAACCCACTGTTCCCCAGTAGGGCATCATTGCAAATATAAATTTGTTCTTAACTGTCTTGCCTAGTAAAATAAAGGTTACATTTTAATAAAATACAATTAAAAAAAAAAATATTCGCTGACAGCAATAAACGTGTACCTTACCTGTCTAGTGTAATCTATAGTATCTATTGGGGTTTGCTAACAAGGTCAACTTGATGCTGCTATCAAGTGATTACCTCTCGTTCTTTCTGTCCCTCTCACGAACAGAAGAGCTCACTGACTGTCACAGAGACGATACAGGAGACGACGAGAGAGTTTGTGAGAGAGACAGACCATGTCGGCACAGAGGAAGGGAGCGGCAGCAAAGCTGCGAAAATGTGCCTTCTGCAGGACGAACCGGGACAAGGAGTGTGGACAGCTGCTAGTGTCGGACAACCAGAAGGTGGCAGCCCACCATAAGTGCATGGTGAGAAGAACCCCCAGTCGGTGGTATAGCACTGACTACTGTATGCATTGGCCATCCATAAGTGTTTCTCAATGCCAACCAATTTAACTATCATATAAAACCATATTTAAATGTCACTTCACAATATCATAGTATTGATATCCATGTTACAGGTTAAAAAACAGATCATTGTGAACCACTTTTGAGACACTGTAGGTGTAGCCGATGTGAAATGGCTAACTTGTTATCAGTGACGTCACTCGCTCTGAGACCTTTAAGTAGTTGTTTCCCTTGCTCTGCAAGGGACCCGGCTTTGTGGAGTGACTGGTTACGATGCTTTGTGGGTGTCAGTTGTCATTGTGTTAAGAGGGTCCTTGGTTTGAGCCCAGGATGGGCCAAGGAGAGGGATGTAAGCAACACTGTTACAAAAGCAATCATATAGGGACGGGATGATACCAGTATCACGATACTCATTATTATCGTGGCAAGGAAACTAAACTCGAAGCGGATTGAACTTCTTTAGGAAAACCACCCTAATGTTGGAAACAAACATTGTTGTCATCCAGAGTTATATATATATTTATTTTCTAAGCTACAGCACACAATATTTGACATACAGCTGGTTTTTATCAGGACGAAACACTAAACAGTATGGTCTGATTCGTGTTTTCATTTTTGTCATGGAAAAGATATTGCAATACTGGTATCATCCCGGCCCTACAATCATATCTATTTCTGTATTGCAGCTTATTATTCCGATTAGCGGGGAGTGTCCTTGTGTCTCAGTTGTGAATCCTTATTCTTCTTGGGGCTTTGACGGTCATGGAATTTTGGTTGGTGGTAATTGGCCAGGCCGCTGCCACCATAACCCCCCCCCCCCCCCCCCCCCCCCCCCCCCGCCGCCCAAAGACTCACATTTTCTCCTCTCCTGACAGCATGTGCTGCCATAGAAATAGAATGAATAGAACAGGCATCCCCATTCAAGTCAATGATGGCATAATGGGTGGACTGGCAGCCATTGCGAGGAGCAAAACAGGAAGTACCAATCAGTAAGTGCTGTAATTACGAAACTGACATTTAAAAAAATAAATAATAATAATACTTTCCATCGCATGAGCCACATCAGTTAACATAATTCGAATGAACATATTACATTACCATGAGCGTACCCATGAGTTTACCAGTCAAATTGCCAGGGTTAGCGGTTCCAAGCCTGTTCTATTAATGATATTTCTATGTGTGCTGCTGCTGCAGGGAGGGTGGTGTTGCCTAGGCAACCGAAGACTCATTTGCAACTACAACTTGCTTGTTTCAGCCAGGAGCAAAAAAGTTTCATCACATTACGAGTCCATGTCACCACTGAAACGGACTCGACTGCATGAATGCCCAGCCATCCCGTCTTCAGTCAGCTGTTACAAAACTATTTCAAAACGGTTATGACTTATTTTATTTGAAGTCTTCATCCATAACGTCAGTTACATGGTAGTAGTGCCAGCCCTAGTTTTGCTCTCTGAGAAGTAGAACATAGTTATTGCTTGTGTTGTCCATGTATTCTGTTGAATGATTTTGTCATTGCCCTGTGCAGCTTTTCTCCTCCGCGCTGGTTACATCTCACTCAGACTGCAACGAGAACATCGGGGGGTTTTCTGTCCAGGACGTGAGAAAGGAGATCAAGAGAGGGAATAAACTTGTGAGTCTCTATGGCAATATATTCCCACATGTCCTCACATTTGGAATGTGTTCTAGATGGCACCCTAATCCCTATTAGTGCACTATGGCAAGTCTGGTCAACTAGTTCACGATTTAGGGAATGGTGTGCCTTTTAGGACTCATACCACGGTGAGTTGCCAGGTTCAGCTAGTGAGATGGGAGGTCTTATTCTTCTCCTCCCCTTCAGATGTGTTGGTCCTGCCATCGGCCTGGTGCCACTGTTGGCTGTGATGTGAAGACATGCCGGCGGACGTATCACTACTACTGTGCAGTATGGGACAAGGCCCAGGTCAAAGAGAATCCCTCACAAGGGAGCTACCTGTAAGTGCCCTGTGTACATAACCTTATTAAAACATTTAGCTTGACGTTTCTGTTAAAAATGATCCTAATATTTCTGTCTTTGGATGTAGTGTGTATTGTCGCAAACACCGGGATGCCTCCCAGGATGCCAGTGAAGGTATCTAACTTCTCTTCTATGTGATGCTCAGCACACAAGGGATGGCTTTTCTTTTGACACTTTTAAAGTAGAACACGGGGATAACTCACTATACTGTTGTTGAGGGTGAATTGCTGGTGTATTGATGTATCCAATTTTATATTTTTCAGATGAACAGGAACAAGGAGGTGTTGCCAATGACTCCGACTCCTCCCCTCCACGGAGTAGGGGGCGTGGGAGATTAGAGAAAGAGCGAATCAAAGTTGGATCCCGTGGCCAATCAGAGGACACACGCTCGACCTCCTCTCAAGGTGTAGATGATGAGAGCTCCTCGCATGTAAGACCACACACACACACACACACACACACACACACAAAACATTTGCCCTGAAAATGTATCCTGAGGTGTGTGTCTGTCTTTCAGAGGGACAGGTCCCCTCTGAGGGGCTCTGGGGACGGTGGCCAGCGCTGTGGCTTCTGCCACTCCGGAGAGGAGGAGAACGAGATGCGGGGCGTGCTACATGCAGATAATGCAAAAAAGGTTGCTGCACATTACAAGTGCATGGTAAGAATTATCTCATCACTTGTCAGTCTGTACTAAGCTGTAACACTCATTGTTCATCAGAAAAAGAAAAAGAAATTCTGCTGAAGATGGTCTATATACTATTGCTTGTCCAAGCATTACTTTTTGGAAGATGTATGGATTGGAAAAGCACAATCCATTTTAAAGGTATTTTCTGCTATACTCTGATTTGCCCTGTCTGTCATCTGACCTGGTCGTCACTCCTACCTGGCAGCTGTTCTCATCGGGAACCGTCCAACTTACTACCTCCTCACGGGCTGAATTTGGGAACTTTGACATCAAAACGGTCATCCAGGAAATCAAGAGGGGGAAGAGAATGGTGAGAACCTTGCAGATAGCACTGTAGTATGGTAATGTGAAGACGCAAGGGTTGCTCAGTGGGACAAGTAGCTTACTAGCACTAGCAACTAATAATTTTATTTGCAGAGAATTTTAATGCATTTCTACTGAATATGGGGGAAGATCCTTGAAAGTTGCCAATGCTGTATCAGAGACCTGCTGTTGTATTACCAATCAGATTGATGTACCCATAGAGATCCTATTAAATAAGTATTATAGTTCTATGGATGTACCTTCCTTAGTTGAATCCACTGACTGTAAGTTGCTCTAGATAAGAGCATATGCTAAATTACAAAAATGTAACTGTATATTGATGGTCTCTTCCAGAAATGTACCCTGTGTACCCAGTTGGGAGCCACTATTGGCTGTGAGATCAAAGCCTGTGTGAAGACCTATCATTATCACTGCGGCCTGCAGGACAAGGCCAAGTACATAGAGAACATGGCTCGTGGCATCTACAAGTGAGAATCCACTCTGCTTTCTCATTTTCAGGTGTCAAGTCCTCACCTATGGATAGTTTTCTTCTGGTTCATAAAATACACACTTAGTTTGCTGTTGGTGATTAATTACATTGCAACTACTTAAAAATAGTATAATTTATTTGCTCCTGACAGACCTCAATTATAATCCTCAAGTTAATATTCCTGTCCTGTCTGTAATGATATGTAACTGTCGTAAAGATATAAGTTGACATTACACTATTGTCTCTTCTCCAGGCTGTACTGTAAGAATCACAGTGGGAATGAGGAGCGGGATGAGGAGGATGAGGAGAGGGAGAGTCGCAACAGAGAGAGGGCGGCCATTGATCACGGGGGAACACTGCCTCTGCCTCCGCCACAAATCAATGGCAACTAGGTATGGCACTGTCACACCTGCCTGAATCAAATGGTGATGAATAAGTACCAATAGGCCAACATCTGTCAAGTATATGGCTGATGTCAATGTACTCCCTTCACAGGTGATGGTTAAGGATTGCAGGATAAGAAGAGGGGATATCCAAGATGGAGCAAAGATATTTTTCTATTGCGTTCTCCCGAAGTAGGGGGTCACTGCCAGCCCCCTCATTCACCATTTCAGTTTCTTCAAACATCAGACACACACCCCTGCCAGATGTGAACATGTCAGCCCCTGGCTTCTTCACAAACCTCTTTCATATTGTTAAGTTTCATGGATGAGAAATGGCACGGACGGACTGGAGTACTAAGAGCAAAACACTGCTGCTGGGTGAAAGACGAAGCATGAGAGTTGTGGTCTCCCTGTAATACATGTTGTATTGCTCTTAAAGAAGACATGACTCAACAAAGTTATCAACATTCATTGTATCTTGCTTCCCATGTGCCCCACAGCATTCCATAGTCCTATACAAACAATATTCTTCTTCCTCTAGCTCTTCTTCAAGGAGGCTGCCTTGTAATATTGTAGATTTTTTTCACCAGTCTCTTCCTAATCATGGAATTTGATTTACTTTGTTGTAGCTGTAATCTTCTCTTTAAGAAATTCCTTTTTTTACTTCTCAAAAAAAAAGTGTATTGTTTGACAACTATCATAATCATGAATACTATTGAATATTTGTGGCTTTCTTTATAGTCAATCAGGATTAAAGTTAATCTGCTAGCATGCAGCACTTTAGATTGTTTATTCATGTTCTGTATTGCTCCAACATGCCCATGCAGACTTCTTTATAAGGAAAGAATATTGACTTAAGTTTTTGTGCTATTCTCATTTTCTCAGCATCCACAATTGTATTCGTGAAGGGTTACAATTACAGGCTACAATATACATTTTGTATTACACTTATTATACTGCTGAAATGTTTTTGTCCAACATAAGAAACCAAGAAAAAAACATTTTGATGTTGTCCAGCAGGTGGCAGTATTCCTTTTATGATTTGAATATTGTACCAGGCATGTTATTTCGAAAGCTTCCAAATATGATTTTTTTTAACTTTTAAACTGCCAGATCAATATAAGATGCCTCACAAATAGTGGTTGTTGATGGACGCTTTGGGATTGGAGGAGTTTTGTTATGGTCAGATAATAGGGTGAAGAATGTCACAGATACCTGGATGTTGACCAGAGCAAGAAGGCCCTTCCGCACTACCCCAGTCAACAACAACGTCTTCTGGGTTCAACCGGCTAGATGTCTAAATGGTAGTCTGTGTTTAGTTAAACCTTGATCTTTATCCAGGCTATATATCGTTTGAAGTAAGTTTATTGTTGGCAATAAAAACGGAATACAGTCCGCTGCACAGAAAAGCAGGTTGAAAATGTATTATTGTTTTGGAGCATTTCTATTTAAAACGGTACTGTTGATTTAGAATGGGCATGTTGTTCAACAACATATTGATCATTTGGGAAGCTAGAATGCTACATTACAGGTGCATGGTTTGAAGAAACTGCTTGGTAATTGACGTTGCCATTTTCCATATTCATAGTGAGGGGAATATCATGCAGTGCCCTGCATCGCGTTTAGTCTACATGATTTTATGGCGATGACAGATTCTATCCAAAATGGGCGGTACATCAGGTTTTCCCCTCATTTGATTCGTTATTCAGTCCTACAACCAGCGCCGCACGTCCTGCAGTGGTTTTGCGGAAGATCTACTGTACGTAGGTTGCTAGGTGGTCTGCTGTTAAAGAGGTGAAACTCATTTTAGGTGACAGAGTCTAGCAAAAACAAGAATTTTGTCGGAGAAAAAGCGGGTCGTGATCTAAACGAAGAAACGGACATGGCGTCAAGCAGCCCCTGTGTTGTGGTAAGTCTTGCAATGCTGATTCAAATGGGTGTTCATATTGCGAACTCAGCATGACTGCTGTTTCGAGTCAAAGAGGAATGGGTCGTAACTAGTTTTTTTAAACGGAAATACGCGCCATTCGCCCCTGTAAATGTAAATTTTCAGAATTATTACGATGTCCTTTATGTGTTCATTTTTAATGCTTCAAACGTGTCATCGCACGCTCACTTTAAAAATCACTCATGTCATCTCAACAACAAAAATAGCTGTCTAGCTACATAACTAAACGCGGCCTGGGGCGTCGCACGCGTGCTAACACGCATGGCACATGTTATACTTGTTATACCATACCACTAATCTTGATTCATACAGTAGGACGAATATACAGATACATATTCAATTGACCAATAATAGCGCTAGAGTAGTTTTCTTTAAAATACGAACAAAATGCAAGTCATATCTAACTTCGAAACGACTATATGCATGCCTTATGGGGCGGGATATTGCTTGTCTCTCCAACCAATACATTTTTTTGGTTCAGTCCTGTCACCCAGAGTAGTTTATTTTTGGAAAACGACAGCCTGCAGGCTTTTGGGGATTACTGCTGTACTGCAACCAGCATGATATCCTCATTTCACTGGTATGCATTTTATCATTATATTTCACCATATATTTCACCACATATTTACAGAAGTACAAGAAGATGTAAATTGCAGAAGAACACATTTTGCTTTTGTAGCCATTTCCAACAGGATAACACATTTTATTGCCTATGTCAGTATAGAATTTCTTTTTGCTATCAAACTTGCCCTGTCTGTAGTCTGGGAGTCACATGCTGTCAGTTGCTTATCGATTGATGACACAGACAACATGCTGAATGCAGCAGGTTTTGCAGACATGGCTTGGAGAGTCAGTCAGTCTGTAGGGACTGGAGAAACTACAGTGTTACATTCACCCCTACTGCTGATAAGTGGGCCCTTGTTTAAAAGAGATAGGTAAGAGAGGGCCACTGTGGGGAGGAATGCCTCACTCCATCTTTAGATAGGAATTATTGTATCATAACAACACACATTGCTTTCACAACGGTTACAAATTACATTTCTCTACACTAGTACAAGCTTACATTCAGGTCAACTTATGATTCATAGCTTGGTTGTTATGTCGTCTTTTGGAGGGCTCTTTTTGGTTTAATAATAACTCGATTGCACATTTGTGATTATGGTGCTACATAGTAAGACCTGATGTGATGTGCTGTTGGTAGAGGGAACTGTTCCCCTGTTCTCCCACCAGCTGAACCCAGTACAGCAGCACCTGTAGTAGCCAGCAGGTGGGAGGAAGACTGCTGTAGGATCTGTAGTCCCCAGACAACTGCCTAGTACCTGCATGGCTCACTATCAGTCCTTATTTCTCTGCATGTGAACTTCGTCTGTTCTGAGCCAAATCACATGAGTACATAGGAATATATTTCAGTTGGACTGGCATGGGAAGGAGAACACACAGTTGTCCCAGGTCAGAAAATGTGAGGACATGTCTCATAGGATTATACACAGTGCGTGTAGCTTAGGCCTACATGTAACTACATTGTTATAATAAGTAACCCTTTTATGTCGTCTTACAGAGTGTGTAAATGTCAGCCAGGGGCCAGGGCAGGCGAGAGACCCGTGATCACACCCCAATCCCTGGGCATCTCTGGGCCTGGTCTGGTGGCCACTCTGCTGTCACATGACTCTGATGATGCTCTCTGTGCATCCCAAATGGCACCCTATTCCATATAAAAGTACTGCAGTATATAGGGAAAGGGTGCCATTTGGGATACACATCCCGCGCTCTGGATTCAAGTGCAGGGCTGTTGACCCCTCAGTAGGAAATTAGATTTGAAAACATATGGGGTATATCGCTTCCAGGATTAGTATGGTATCTCTGAAAAGAGGCAGTGTTTATATAAATTGAGAGACTTCTTCGCAGAGTAATCGTGTATTAGTTCAAAGTCGATGCCAGGGACGAACAGTGGAGTCTTTAATAGAAGCTGGGGGGTGCGTTAGATGACTGCATGATTGGAGTGGACTGATTCCTCTTTCCTAGAATTGGGGCTGGCAATGTGTGTTTTGCTCTCACCTGCCTCGGTCAGTATTGAGTGGAGGCTGCAGCTGCGGCAGCAAGTGTGGGTGTGATTTGCTCTGCCAGAAGTCAGTTGCACCAGTGATACCAGCCAGAGGGGAGGGTGCATTGTGATAGTTGTAAAGTGAACAACCTTTAGTGTCTTCACCTCTATTCCCACTGCCCTACTTCTCTCTGTGTCCCGTTTAGATAACGCCCCTGTGATTTCTTTAACCCTTTCCCTGCTGCGTCATAGCAGTTCCACATCACAGGCACGGCATTGATCAGGTAGATTTTCAGCATGTAATCTGTGTTCCAGATCAGCGATGATGAGCAGGGATATGATCTGGACCTCTTCTGCATCCCAAAGCACTATGCTGATGACCTGGACCGGGTCTACATCCCACATGGACTCATCCTTGACAGGTGGGTTGTTACTGGCAGTGTGGTCTTAATAATTTATCATGAGGTTGTCAGTAACAAGAACATTTCCCAGGACATGGACATATCTGATATTGACAGAAAGCTTAAATTCTTGTTAATCTAACTGCACTGTCCAATTTACAGTAGCTATTACAGTGAAAGAATACCATGCTATTGTTTGAGGAGAGTGCACAGTTATAAACTTGAAAATGTATTTATAAACCAATTAGGTACATTTGGGTAGTCTTGAGACAAAATTTTGAACATAAATGCAATGGTTAATTGAATCAGTCTAAAACTG
Source organism: Salvelinus fontinalis (assembly GCF_029448725.1). NCBI lineage: Eukaryota > Metazoa > Chordata > Actinopteri > Salmoniformes > Salmonidae > Salvelinus > Salvelinus fontinalis. Next base: position 18,784,983 of record NC_074693.1, read on the forward strand.
TGCACATACACTGCTGCCACCTAGTGGCCAAAATCTAAATTGTGCCTTTGGCTGGAATAATACATTATGGCCTTAATCTTGCATTTCAAAGATGATGGTTGTTAGGTTCTTATTTTTCCAAGTAAATAACCCACGGGCACTAGATAAGCTTTAACTAAGTTTAATTCTATCCCAAAGGTTCTGTACAGCTGTAATCAGAATGCAAAACATTTCTCACATCACAGTTATATACATCCCACTTAAGACACTCCCCTTTCTCTCCAATCCTTACATTTTATGGCTCTACAGGAAGCTAATAAAGAGGGTAACAGGATTCCTAACATTTATTACTCTCTTAAGAGAATCTGTCCTCACCTCCTGACCTCAACCCCTCTTTCATCTAATACACAGATATCCATCTGTCTTTCCTCAGAGACATAAAACCCAGTCTCTTTCATTTCCTATCATTCATTTACTATCTCAATGATCAAAGTTTAGCCGATTCCAACATGGCACAAAAAAGAATACTAAAAAAACACATGTTTTTTTCTTTGTATTATCTTTTACCAGATCTAATGTGTTATATTCTCCTACATTAATTTCACATTTCCACAAACTTCAAAGTGTTTCCTTTCAAATGGTATCAAGAATATGCATATCCTTGCTTCAGGTCCTGAGCTACAGGCCGTTAGATTTGGGTATGTCATTTTAGTCGAAATTGGAAACAAAGGGTCAGATCCATAGATGTTGCTATGAAAGAACATGTCAACTAAGCTTCAATTGCAATACATATTCAAGCTGGCCCTTTTTAAAATATTTTTACATTTTTGCCTGTGTTAGTTATTTTACTACTATGTTAGTTATTTTATGACTATGTTAGTTATTTTACTCATTCAGCCTATGTTACTTGTTTACACAAGGATTTAGAGTTGAGCATGTTCTCTTCCTTTACTGAACTTGTCACTGGATAGCCACAAACTCTTTTATAATCAAATCAATTAACTGATCACATCCACGTGAGGCTGGCAGTTCAGTTTAGTTGCGAAGGGGTTCTTCGGCTGTCCCCATAGGATAACTCTTTTTGGTTCCAGGCAGAACTCTTCTAGGTTTCATGTAGAACCCTCTGTGTAAAGGGTTCTACCTGGAACCTAAAATGGTTCTTCCATTGAGACAGTCGAAGAACCCTTATAGGTTCTAGATAGCACCTTTTTTTCTAAGAGTGTAGCCCCTTATTCAAACAGACATAGGAACCAGGAACCAGTGCCGACTGCCCACCCTCTCTCTCCCTGTCTACAGGACAGAGAGGCTAGCCAGGGAGATTATGAAGGACATGGGGGGGCACCATATCGTGGCCCTCTGCGTGCTCAAGGGGGGTTACAAGTTCTTTGCAGACCTGTTGGACTACATCAAGGCCCTAAACCGTAACAGCGACCGCTCCATTCCTATGACAGTGGACTTCATCCGCCTCAAGAGCTATTGCGTAAGGCTCACTCTTCGCTCTGTTCTTCAAATTTGTGTCCCAAATGGCACCATATTCCCTTTTAAGTGCATGCCCTGCAGGGGCCCTGGTCAAAAGTAGTCACAAGTAGTGCACTATAAAGGGAATAGGAGCCATTTGGAAGGTAGTTCATGAGTTATTACTATTTTATTATAGATGTTAGAAGTATTTAGCGTTTATGTTATTGTTATTTAATTTATTTATTACAGGCATTGCCAAAAACGGCATAATGGAAAGAATATAATATTTTATTCAGTCCATTGGTTTCACAGTTACACCTAAGCTTTCATTTGACCTTTGAGCCAAATGTCAACATGCACTACCTTAAACTTGTTTTGACTGACAATCCCCTAGGCTCGTATCCACAATAAATGCTTACTTGGTAAATACTAAGACTGGCTGCTATTAGTACTACATTTCCATTATTTCCATCTGTATTTGTACCCACACACACACACACACTCACACTCAGCTGCTTGACATAATACATTAAGAAGCAGCTCTAGCAGCTCTTTGTTTATGGATTCTTACTGCTAGCCACTAGAGATGTCAATAACAGCAGGCCTGTCCTGACAAAGTCCCCTATCCTTGTTCACCTGTTTATTACATGTCTACACAGAATGACCAATCTACAGGTGAAATCAAAGTCATTGGAGGGGATGACCTGTCTACGCTGACAGGGAAGGTAAAGAAATCTTTTCAACTGACCTTTTCTATAGATATGTCTGTCAAACATTCCTCAGTTATCTAGTTTGAACTTTCTTAAAGGGAAACTTTGGAGGATCAACTATAAGCATAGAAAGTGAAAAATAAGGCCACGTGTAAAAATAAATATATGTATATTTTTTTACTTTGCCATAAAAGTTTTGAAGGGGTTCTCATGCAGTCTAAAGTACAAGAGGGTATAACTATAACGTCTGCAGGGTTCACCAGGATACACCCAAGGGCACATTTCTAAATGGGTTCTGGAGTAACTTTTAGATTTGATAAAGGCTAACAGTTACACTCTGTCATCTCTGCCTCTTGTTTTTACACAGAATGTCCTGATTGTGGAGGTATGTTATGACTACTTCTATCTCATTGTTAAGTTAAACCTTTTGCTATGTCAGCATTATAGACATTTGGCAGCGACACTCACTGTTGTGTCATTTTTAGGACATTATTGACACAGGAAAGACCATGAAGACCTTGCTGCAACTTCTCAAACAGTACAACCCAAAAATGGTAAAAGTTGCAAGGTAAAGTAATCCCCAAGTCTCTATCTTACATTGCAGTGTTATTAAAAGTTAAATATTTGTCCATACATCTTTGATGTAAATGTAGAATCAAGCAAAGGCACCGTACAGTGCAACTTACTTCTGCTTACAGAGAAGTTATATGGAAACCTCCAACTGTCATGTTTTCCTTTGTATTTTAATTCTCTAACACCATTAGTCACATGACCAACTTCCTGGTTTGTGCTTTCAGTTTGTTGGTGAAGAGGACACCAAGGAGTGTTGGCTACACACCAGACTGTGAGTTCACTTCAACACTGCTAAATGGCTTTCAGTGAATCATCTTAATCAATAGCCTGAGGCATTGTGCTGTCACACATACATTAACTATAAAGCCAGACCGATACAGGGCATCCAGAAAGTATTCAGACCCCTTTTTTCACATTTTGTTAAGTTACAGTCTTGTTTTAAATAGGATTAAATAGGATTAAATAAAAACATTTCCTCAACCTACACACAAATGATCCTTTCCTATGAGACTAGAAATTGAGCTCAGGTGCACCCTGTTTCCATTGATCAGCCTTAAGATGGTTCTACTACTTGATTGGAATCCACCTGTGGTAAATTCTATTGATTGGACATGATTTGGAAAGGTAAACAGCTGTCTATATAAGGTCCCACAGTTGACGGTGCATGTCAGCAAAAACCAAGCAATGAGGTCGAAGGAATTTTCTGAAGAGCTCTGAGACAGGATTGTGTCGGGGCACAGATCTGAGGAAGGGTACCAACATTTCTGCTGCATTGAAGGTCCCCAAGAACACAGTGGCCTCCATCATTCTTAAATGGAAGAAGTTTGGAACTACCAAGACTCTTCCTAGAGCTGGCCGCCCGGCCAAACTGAACAATCGCGGGAGAAGCGCCTTGGTCAGAAAGGTGACCAAGAACCCGATGGTCACTCTGACAGAGCTCCAGAGTTCCTCTGTGGACATCAGAGAACCTCCCAGAAGGACAACCATCTCTGAGCACTTCACCAATCAGGCCCTTTTGGTAGAGGGGCCAGCCAAAGGAGTTTGCCAAAAGGCATCTAAAGGACTCTCAGACCATGAGAAGCTAAATTCTCTGGTCTGATGAAACCAAGATTGAACTATTTGGCCTGATTGCCAAACGTCACATCTGGAGGAAACCTGACACCATCCATACGGTGAAGCTTTAGTGGTGGCAGCATCATGCTGTGGGGATGTTTTTCAGTGGCAGGGACTGGGAGACCAGTCAGGATTGAGGGAAATATGAACAGAGCAAAGTACAGTGAGATCCTTGATGAAAACCTGCTCCAGATGGCTCAGGACCTCAGACTGGGGCTGAAGATTTACCATCCAACAGGACAACAACCATAGGCACACAGCCAACACAACGCAGGATGGGCTTTGGGACAAGTCTCTGAATGTCCTTGAGTGGCCAGCCAGAGCCCGGACTTGAACCCGATCGAACATCTCTGGAGTGACCTGAAAATAGCTGTGCAGCGACGCTCCCTATCCAACCTGACAGAGCTTGAGAGGATATGCAGAAAAGAATGGGAGAAACTCCCCAAATACAGGTGTGCCAAGCTTGTAGCGTCATACCCAAGAAGTCTCGAGGCTGTAATCACTGCCAAAGGTGCTTCATCAAAGTACTGAGTAAATGTGATATTTCTGTTTTATTTTTTAAATAAATTAAGCTAAAATTACTAAAAACCTGTTTTTGCTTTGTGTGTAGATTTGAGGGTAAAAACAATTGAATCAATTTTAGAATAAGGCTGTAACATAAAATGTAGAAAAAGTCAAGGAGTTTGAATACTTTCCGAAAGCACTGTATCTAACCATCTGATTAAATAGATATTCTAGGCCCATTTAAGGGAAATAGTCTGAGACACATGTTTATAAAAAAAAAAAAAAAAAAGAAAAGAAAAAAAAAGAGCCAAGTTTATTAAAGGAGTAGGGTGTAAGGTCAAACAACATACTCCAGGTGGCAGAATGCACCCTTTCAGTTTGTTTACCAACTCAGAGAAGTAGAACTACTTGGAAGCCTGTGCACTCAGACACCATAAATGGGACAGAAACAACATTGCGATTACTATACAACTCTATGCTCTTTACTGAAAAACACTAAAGGGTGCTTTTTATACCTTTCACATGTTCAACACCAATTAGGGTCCCCTGAGAAACATGGATGAAAACTATAGTTCCACCCTGTCACACTTACTTCATTTGTTTATTTTTCAGTCATAGGATTTGAGGTTCCAGACAAATTTGTGGTGGGATATGCGCTAGACTACAACGAGTACTTCAGAGATTTAAATGTAAGTATTTTTTAACAGATTTTCTCAGCTAGATAAACGATGTTGAGTAAAACGGTCTCATTGGTTCCTTTCTGTTTGCTTTCCAGCACATCTGTGTCATTAGTGAAACGGGGAAGGAAAAATACAAGGCCTGAAGAGGACAGCGATTCCTCTAGTTTTCAATCATTCTTTTTTATGTTGCTTTAATTTTATACATCTGATTTATATATATTTTTGGTCAGGAAAATCAAATCAAGAGTGCAGCTCACTTGAAACTCTTGCTCACACACATGTACATGTTCTGCTCAGGGTCCCTGAGGAGGTGTGTATACACACACTTACATTGCCCCTCAGATTTGCAAAGCCCCTCTCTCAACTCCCACATGCTGTGCTGCACTCTAGAAACCACACACACTTTAAAGTGTCAAGATTGAACATTTCTGAGGTGTGACATTGCCTTGGCCATATTGGTATGTGTGAGTCCATGTGCATGCTGTCATCGCTTTCAATAAATATAACATTTGCTTGCCCTGTTATAATGATCAATACCCAGAGTTTATTTTTTTGTAGATTAGTAATTTATTGAGAAATTCTGCTACGGTAGCAGGAAGTAGAACAAACATTTAGTCATCATATTGTCAAAATTACTTAAGATTTAAATTATTTTCCATTTCACAAAACTTGATTTTAGCTTGACATTGATTTGAAAGTTTGTACGTCACTTGAAGACCGAATTCCTTTACTTATACATAATAGTTTCAGTGGTATGGACAAAGGAAGGAGCAGGTATCCTAATACATTACATATTCTTTTTTGCATAGTTTTCCCCCCAAAATGGAAGTGTTCCATCAGTAGTACTGTAATATAAACTGTGAGTATTGAATGTGGTTCAATATTATGATCATTTATGCATATCTGCTTTTATAAATATGTATCTTAAGCTTCCATCTACTGTATGACAATGATTCATGCAATTAATGTTTTTCTCTTTACCCTCCCAACCATTAAACTCTGCTCCATCCCCTCATGACTCCTGATTTCCCCCCAAAAGGTTTGCTTGTGGTACCAAATAATTAAGTTAAATATAAATTATACCACTATTTTTATTTAATTTAAATAGAGTCAGTTAAGAACAAATTCTTATTTACAATGACCTACACCAGCCAAACCCGGACGACAGTGGGCCAATTGTGCGCTGCCCTATAGGACTCCCAATCAGCCGGTTGTGATACAGCCGTCACCGCTGTCATAGAGGCATTCTCCCCAGCGTTGGCACTGGAAATCAACTGTCTTCTGTGGAGTTGTGTCAGCAAAATCAAAACCTACAAGAGCAATATGTGCAGTACGGGAGTCGAGATGCCTTCATAGAAATTTGAAAGTTACCCAGTAAAATACTACTTGAGTTAAGTATATTTAAAACCAAATACTTTAAGTATCAAAAGTAAAAGTATGAAACATTTCAAATTCCTTATATTATGCAAACCAGAGAACAATTTTCAGTTTTTTAATTTATGGGGCACACTCACTTACAAACGAAGCATTTGTGTTTAGTGAGTCGGCCGGATCAGGCAGTAGGGATGACCAGGGATGTTCTCTTGATAAGTGTGTGAATTGGACCATTTTCTGTCCTGCTAAGCATTCAAAATGTAATGTGTACTTTTGGGTGTCAGAGAAAATGTATGAATTAAAACGTACATTATTTTCTTAATGTAGTGAAGTAAAAGTTGTCAAAAATATAAATAGTTAAGTACAGATACCCAAAGAAATGACAAGTAGTACTTTAAATTGTTTTTTACTTAAGTACATTATAACACTGAATGTCATCTAAACATGCTTTCACACTGGAAATGAAAATGTTCTTATAAATACAGACAGTTCCACAGTTGAATTTTAAGAAAACATGTAATAATGGGTAATAAGTATCATGGGTTAGTCAAAATGGGTAACTAATCATGGGCTAGTTAAAATGTTGATCCAGTATTAAATAATGCAGTTGCTCATTATAGTGTGAAACACAAAGCAGACTGTTGTAGTAGGCAGGCCTGACTACAGCAGAACAGTAACACTGGATACCGGAATAAGGCCAACTCCAGTATTTACGTGCTGCTACAGCCCAGCCAACAGTCTAGTCCTTTACTGCATTGGGGAGGTGTTGATCAAGTCTTCAATCATCAACATTGTGCTCTGTCCTGTACTTCAAACAACTCAGCCAAGACACTGCTCCAATACACTCAAGATAATAAATTATTCAGACCCTTAATGTAATTAATGCCACTTAACTGATGCTTTTATCCAAAGCGACTTACAGTAGAGTGCGCATATATATTCGTATGGGTGGCCCCAGTGGGAATCAAATGAGCCACCCCGGCCACTGAACCACTGACTTCATTGTGAGACGAGAGGATGGACAGTGTCACAGTGCTGTAGCAGCAGCTCTTCATGGTCTGCATCTTTACTATCACTACAAACCATGACGTGCTGCTACGACAGCTGCCTGAAATACGTGCTCACTGGTTCAAAGGTAACTTTAAAAAGATGAAGTGTACATAGTAAAATGTGTTGCATTAAATAGGAAGTTGGTTGGGATACCATTGAGGATCAACTGTTATGCAAAAGATATGGAAAGAGATTAATGTGATCTCCAGCCAGCTATTTTACAGGAGACGACTTAACGTAGGCCCTACTAGGCCAAGAGTACTCAAAGAAGCAAAATAATGTTTAGTAGTATGTATTGGAAAGCCTGTAAGACTAGATATTTTTCATGCAAAATAAATGTATACATCTCTGGTAAGAACAGTACATTTCTTGATATAAATTAATGGCGGTTAAAAACATTGGGTAACAAAAAAACATTGGGTATAGATAGCTCCTCCGGATGGACACTAGAGCAGCAGCAGAGGCCCAGACCCCTTTCCTTCTGCCTCCATAAGGTATGGTTAAAAAATAAAATGTTTTCATTGATTGATCTAATAATGTGGCCATTTTGAGTATACATTATTAAAGTATTGGAAGTCCATTTGTCAAGGGCTCCTTACCTCCAGTAAAAGCCTGTAAATGCCTGTTGTTTACGTTTCCTAAGCTCTAAACCTACAGGGCACATACAGGACTCCTTGAATTTGAATAGATTAGGTTGGGTTAGTGACAATTCCTGCCTTGTAAAAAAATAACAGTTAGGCTACCCATATATGACAATGTTAAAATGCAGTACAAGAACAGCAGTTTAAATAATTGTTTAGAAAATGTGTATAATCTGAAAATAGCTTTTTCAAATTTGAATGAATAGTGAATTGAGCGTGAGCAACAACTGATGCCGCATAACAGCAGCCTAGAACATGACTAATCACACCCTTTGCAACATGTCCATTCTTATCACTCTTTTCTGTCAAAAGCAGTGGCCTGTGTCACAGTCATCCACTTGTACTAACACTGATTGATCATCACATAAAATGGTAATAATAATATAGCTTTTTTAATCAATGTGGTTCTGCTTACTAGACTAAATTTGAATGGTTTAAAGCAGTTCAACATGTGTACAAAATAGCCTATCCTTAAGAAAGGCACATAGTTTCAACAAAATGTTATTATTGTTATGATAGGCTACTATTTATACTGTTATGTAGGCTAATATATGTGTTGTACTAATAGTCTATCAGCCTATTCAGAGAATGTTTCCCCATCTTTTGAAAAAAAAACGAACACATTTTGAAATGCAGTTATATTCATAATGTTGTTGCAGGAATAGCATGCTCACTTTACGTGCATCGATGTAGCCAATTGTATCGTTTCCGCTAAAGTTTGTTATTCGCAACAAAGTAGCCTAACCTTTTGCGCGCTACGTGTAATTAAACAATGCCGTGTTCATCATAAACCAATCGATGCAGCGCCACTGACTTATGTCATGTGTGAAATAAGGCATATTCAGCAAAAACCTCTACCTTATTATGAAGTCAGCGGCAATAATAAGACATTGCGCAAAATGGTGAAAGTCGTATATTACAAACTCGAAAAGTATATTTTAATGAATTAAGTTTATAGTAATTAAACCTCCGAATTTACTAAATTACTGAATGGGTTGAACAGATGTGAATATGAGAAAAATACACGAAAAATAATCCCCCAAAATATCCAAACTTACCTCCAACCCAATCGAAAATGGCGCCGAAACGTGAAAAAAAAGTCCTACGTTTCATTGTATGCTCTCCAGCAAGGCTGCAGTGACGGCTACATCATCCCCCATGGCGTAGTCGGGGGAGGAGAGCATTTCAGTCTGTCGTGGCACTCTTTTTTTACGAAGAATAATGTTGAAGAATAATGTTCATGATATCAAATCATTTTACTTTACAGGAAAAATGTATAAGAGTCATGGAACGCTATATCAATTCCCTGAAATAAAAAACTATTATTTCTTTATGAATGAATGAAGTAGACAAATATAGAGCCACACCTACCTACAGAAACTATTTACTCCCCTACCACCACCACCAGCCTTATGTAGGCCTAGTTTTCAACCATTAGAATTAGTGGATCAACAAAACAGCACTTTTATTCACATACAAAATATGTGTTTGCATTCATCAATAAATGGTCAATTTTTTACCTTTATTTAACTAGGCAAGTCAGTTAAGAACAAATTCTTATTCTCAATGGCGACCTAGGAACAGGTGGTTAACTGCCTTGTTCAGGGGCAGAAAGATCGATTTTTACCTTGTCAGCTCAGGGATTCGATCTTGTAACTTCCCGGTACTAGTCCAATGCTCTAACCGCTAGGCTACCTGTCGCTCCATTGACCCCCTGTATATAGCGTCGTTATTGTTATTTTATTGTGTTACTTTTTATTTGTAGCGATTTTCTTCGTCAGATGAAGAGTAATCGGACCAAAGCGCAGCGTGGTAAGTGTTCATGTTAATTCATTAAAAACAGAACACTAAACAAAATAACAAAGAGAATGAAACGAAACAGTCCTGTCTGGTACAGACAAAAAGTCAGAAAACAACTATCCACAAAACACAGGTGGGAAAAGGCTACCTAAGTATGGTTCTCAATCAGAGACAACGATAGACAGCTGCCTCTGATTGAGAACAACACCCGGCCAAACACACAGAAAAGAAAACAGAACACAAAACATAGAATGCCCACCCCAACTCACGCCCTGACCAACCAAAATAGAGACATAAAAAGGATCTCTAAGGTCAGGGAGTGACAGTACCCCCCCTAAGGTGCGGACTCCGGCCGCAAAACCTAAACCTATAGGGGAGGGTCTGGGTGGGCATCTATCCGCGGTGGCGGCTCTGGTTCGGGACGTGGACCCCGCTTGGCCCACTTATGTGGCACCTCTGGAGCGGGGACCCTCGCCGCCGACCCCGGACTGGGGACCCTCGCAGCGGGCCCCAGACAGGAGGGCGACTCTGGCGGCTCCGGACAGGAGGGCGACTCTGGCGGCTCCGGACAGGAGGGCGACTCTGGCGGCTCCGGACTGGAAGAAGACTCTGGAGGGAGGAGACGCAGAGACAGCCTGGTGCGTGGGGCTGCCACAGGGCCCACCAGGCTGGGGAGACCTACAGGAGGCCTGGTGTGTAGAGGAGGCACCGGATAAACCGGGCTGTGGGGGAGCACTGGAGCGCAGCCTTGGCACCACTCCTCCAGGCTGAATGCCCACTTTGTGCCCACCCCTGTGCAGGCACAGGTCGAACCGGGCTGTGGGGGCGCACTGGAAATCTGGTGCTTACCGCTCGCACCTCTCCAATAGACTCAATGCCCACTTTCGCCCGGCACGGGCGGAGCGCAGGCATAGGACGAACAGTACCCTCCTAGCGCCCCAGGGAGACACAGTACGGCGCAGGATACCCTGGGCCGAAACGGCGCACTGGAGACCAAACACGCTGAGCTGGCACAATCCACCCTGGCTGGATTCCCACTCTCGCATGACACTTGCGGGGGGCTGGCCTATAGCGCTCCGGGCTATGAGTGCGCACTGGGGACACCTTGCGCTTCACCGCATAACACGGTGCCTGACCAGTACCACGCTGCTCCCCGTGTGCCCCCCCCACAATTTTTGGGGGGCTGCCTCTCGTGCCTGCTGCGCTGCTTTGCCTCATATCGCTGCCTCTCAGCTATAGCTGTCTCCAGCTCTTTTTTCGGGCGGTGATATTTCCCAGCCTGTCTCCAGGGTCCCTTACCGTCCAATATCTCCTCCCAAGTCCAGGAGTCCTGAACCCTCTGCTCCTCGTTACCACGCTGCTTGGTCTGTTGGTGGTGGGTAGTTCTGTAACGTTCGTCGTCTGAAGATGAGGAATCATCGGACCAAAGCGCAGCGTGGTAAGTGTTCATGTTAATTTATTAAAAATAGAACACTTAACAAAATAACAAAGAGAATGAAACGAAACAAAACAGTCCTGTCTGGTACAGACACAAAGACAGAAAACAACTACCCACAAAACACAGATGGGAAAAGGATACCTAATTATTGTTCTCAATCAGAGACAACGATAGACAGCTGCCTCTGATTGAGAACCACACCCGGCCAAACACACAGAAAAGAAAACATAGAACACAAAACATAGAATGCCCACCCAACTCACGCCCTAATCAACCAAAATAGAGACATAAAAAAGATCTCTAGGGCCTCCCGGGTGGCGCAGTGGTCTAGGGCACTGCATCGCAGTGCTAGCTGCGCCACCAGAGTCTCTGGGTTTGCTCCCAGGCTCTGTCGCAGCCGGCTGCGACCGGGAGGTCCGTGGGGCGACGCACAATTGGCATAGCGTCGTCCGGGTTAGGGAGGGTTTGGCCGGTAGGGATATCCTTGTCTCATCGCGCTCCTGTGGCGGGCCGGGCGCAGTGCGCGCTAACCAAGGGGGCCAGGTACACGGTGTTTCCTCCGACACATTGGTGCGGCTGGCTTCCGGGTTGGAGGCGCGTTGTGTTAAGAAGCAATGCGGCTTGGTTGGGTTGTGCTTCGGAGGACGCATGGCTTTCAACCTTTGTCTCTCCCGAGCCCGTACGGGAGTTGTAGCGATGAGACAAGATAGTAATTACTAGCGATTGGATACCACGAAAATTGGGGAGAAAATGGGATAAAATGTATTTTAAAAAAAATAAAAAATAATAATAGACAAAAAGACATTTTTTTTTTTTACTTAAATTTATTTGGTAAATATTTTCTTAACTCTTTCTTGAACTGCATTGTTGGTTAAGGGCATTTAAGTAAGCATTTCACGGTAAGGTCGTATTCGGCGCACGTGACAAAAAGCTTGATTTGATTTATCTGTGGTATAATTTTTAAAAAAAATATATGGAGTATGTGGATATTCAAATACACAACACAAAGCAGAGGTTTTTCCAATTCATGGAATTATATTTTGAACCATGAAAAATATTTCTAAAGGACTACCCAAGTCTAGCCTACTCAGACTCCCTCAGATTTTAGCACTTTTTTTGTTGTTGGTATCACCTGACCCTAGTAATGGCCTTCTTGTCTCCTGGCCTAACAGCTAATGACGTCCTAGTCTCTTGGCCCAACAGCTTGTGTCTGTTATTAAGAAGACAGGGCTGTATTGGAGCAGGTTAAGAGCTTCAAGCTCCTTGGCATCCACATCATCAACAAACTAATATGGTCCAAGTGCACCAAGACAGTCGTGAAGAGGGCACGACAAAACCTATTCCCCCTCAGGAGACTGAAAAGATTTGTCATGGGTCCTCAGATCCTCAAAAGGTTCTACAGCTGCACCATCGAGAGCATCCTGACTGGTTGCATCACTGCCTGGTATGGCAATTGCTCAGCCTCCGACCGCAAGGCACTACAGAGGGTAGTACATCACCGGGCCCAAGCTTCCTTCCATCCAGAACCTCTATACCAGGCGGTGTCAGAGGAAGGCCCTAGAAATTGTCAAAGACTCCAGCCACCCTAGTCATAGACTGTTCTCTCTGCTACCGCACGGCATGCGATACCGGAGTGCCAAGTCTAGGTCCAAGAGGCTTCTAAACAGCTTCTAACCCCAAGCCATAAGACTTCTGAACAGCTAATCAAATAACTACCCAGACTATTTGCATTGCCCCCCTCATTTACGCTGCTGCTACTCTGTTATTATCTATGCATAGTCACTTTAATAACTCTACCTACATTTGAAGTCGGGAGTTTACATACACCTTAGCCAAATTGTAGTGAGGTGCGTACTGGTGGCAGAGAAGTCAGGCGCAGGAGAGCGAAAACTGATTTACAACAGTGTCGTTTAATATCCATAAACCACCGTCAACAGAACAATACAAATAAATGGGTCAAACAAAACCCGGTAATACCAGCATACCGTGCACAAGCACTACGAGAAAACAATTACGGACAAGGACATGGCGGGAAAACAGAGGGTTAAATACACAACATGTAATTGATGGAATTGGAACCAGGTGTGATGGAAGACAAGACAAAACCAATGGAAAATGAAAAGTGGATCAGCGATGGCTAGAAGGTCAGTGACATCGACCGCCGAACGCCGCCCGAACAAGGAGAGGGACCAACTTCGGCGGAAGTCGTGACAGTACTCCCCCCCCCCCTTGACGCTACTGGCCAGCAGCTCGTCGACGCCGGCCTCGGGGATGACCCGGATGGCGAGGCGCAGGGCGATCCGGACGAAGACGGTGGAACTCCTGCAGCATTAAAAGGTCCAACATGTCCTCGACTGTAACCCAGCACCTCTCCTCCGGACCGTACCTCTCCCACTCCACGAGATACTGAAGGCCCCTCGCCCGACGCCTCGAATCCAGTATGGAGTGAACGGAGTACGCCGGGGCCCCCCCAATGTACAGAGGGGGCGGAGGAACCTCCCGCACCTCAGACTCCTGGAGCGGGCCAGCCACCACCGGCCTGAGGAGAGACACATGGAACGAGGGGTTAATACGGTAATCGGGTGGAAGCTGTAACCTATAACAAACCTTGTTCACTCTCCTCAGGACTTTAAATGGCCCCACAAACCGTGGACCCAGCTTCCGGCAGGCGGAGGGGCAGGTTTCGGGTCAAGAGCCAGACCCGGTCCCCCGGTGCAAACACCGGGGCCTCACTGCGGTGGCGATCTGCGTTCTCCTTTTGGCGCCTCACGGCCTGCTGAAGGTGAACACGGACAGCTTCCCATGTCTCCTCCGCGCGCCTGAACCAGTCGTCTACCGCAGGAACCTCGGTCTGACTCTGATGCCAAGGCGCCAGAACCGGCTGGTACCCCAGTACGCACTGGAAGGGAGAGACGTTAGTGGAGGAGTGGCGAAGCGGCCATCTCGGCCCATTACTCTCGGGGTGAAACCCTGAAGTAAGGCTGACCGAGACCCCCAGACGTTCCATGAACGCCTTCCAGACCCTAGACGTGAACTGGGGACCCCGATCAGACACTATATCCTCAGGTACCCTGTAGTGCCAGAAGACGTGTATAAACAAGGCCTCCGCAGTCTGTAGGGCCGTAGGGAGACCGGGCAGAGGGAGGAGACGACAGGACTTAGAGAAACGATTCACAACGACCAGGATCGCGGTGTTACCCTGTGAGGATGGAAGATCAGTCAGAAAATCCACCGACAGGTGCGACCAAGGCCGCTGTGGAACGGGTAAGGGGTGTAGCTTACCTCTGGGCAGGTGCCTAGGAGCCTTACACTGGGCGCACACAGAGCATGAGGAAACATAAACCCTCACGTCCTTAGCCAAGGTAGGCCACCAGTACCTCCCGCACAAACAGCGCAATGTCCGACCGATCCCAGGATGACCAGAGGAGGGTGACGTGGGGGCCCAATAGATCAACTGGTCACAAACAGCAGACGGGACGTACAGGCACCCAGCGGGACACTGGACGGGAGCGGGCTCTGCACGTAATGCCTGCTCAATGTCCGTATCCAGCTCCCACACTACCAGTTCCACCAGGCAGGAGGCGGGGAGTATGGGAGTGGGATCCATGGGCCGCTCCTCTGTGTGTCACGTTCCTGACCGGTTTTCTGTTATTTTGTATGTGTTTGACGGTCAGGGCGTGAGTTTGGGTGGGTAGTCTATGTTATGTGTTTCTATGTTGGTTAAAGGGTGACCTGATATGGCTCTCAATGAGAGGCAGGTGGTTTTCATTTCCTCTGATTGAGAGCCATATTAAGGTAGGTGTTTTCACACTGTTTGTTTGTGGGTGGTTGTCTCCTGTGTCAGTGTCTATGTATGTTACGCCACACGGGACTGTTTTCGGTTTTGTTTGTTCGTTTTATGTAGTCAGTTTTCCTGTTCATGCGTTCTTCGTGTTTCATGTAAGTTCGTCGTCCAGGTCTGTCTACATCGTTTATTTGTTTTGTAGTTTATCAAGTGTATTTCGTTTCGTCTTCGTCTTGTTTAATAAATCATTATGTCATATTCAAACGCTGCATTTTGGTTCAATCCCTGCTCCTCCTCTTCGGATGAAGAGGAGGAGGAAAGCCGTTACAGAACCACCCACCACACCAGAACCAAGCAGCGGGACCACGAACTGTGGTCCACGAAACAGGAATCCTGGACATGGGATGAAGTATTGGAGGGAAAAGGACACTGGGCTCACATTGGGGAATATCGCCGCGCTCGTGAGGAGATGGAAGCAGCGAGAGCCCAGGAGCGGTGGTATGAGGAGGCAGCAAAGAGACGTGGCTGGAAGCCGGAGAATCAAGCTCAAAACCGCAGATATGAAGGTACGCGGCTAGCAAGGAAGCCTGAGAAGAAACCCCAAAAATTTCTTGGGGGGGGGGGGGGGGGGGGGGCTAAGAGGTAGTGGGCTAAGGGCAGGTAGGAGACCTGCGCCCACTTCCCAGGCTAACCGTGGAGAGCGGGAGTACGGGCAGACACTGTGTTACGCAGTAGAGCTTACGGTGTCTCCTGTTCGTGTGCATAGCCCGGTGCGGGTTATTCCACCTCCCCGCACTGGTAGGGCTAGATTGAGCATTGAGCCAAGTGCCATGAAGCCGGCTCTACATATCTGGCCACCAGTACGTCTCCTTGGGCCGGCTTACATGGCACCAGCCTTACGCATGGTGTCCCCGGTTCGCCTACATAGCCCGGTGCGGGTTATTCCACCTCCCCGCACTGGTCAGGCGACGGGGAGCATACAACCAGGTAAGGTTGGGCAGGCTCAGTGCTCAAGGGAGCCAGTACGCCTACACGGTCCGGTATTTCCGGCGCCACCTTCCCGCCCCAGCCTAGTACCACCAGTGCCTACACCACGCACCAGGCTTCCAGTGCGTTTTCAGAGGCCTGTTCCTCCTCCACGCACTCTCCCTATGGTGCGTGTCTCCAGCCCAGTGCCTCCAGTTCCGGCACCACGCACTAAGCCACCTGTGCGTCTCCAGAGCCCTGTACGCACTGTTCCTTCTCCCCGCACTCGCCCTGAGGTGCGTGCCCTTAGCCCGGTACCACCAGTGCCGGTACCACGTACCAGGCCTATAGTGCGCTTCGAGAGGTCAGTGTGCCCTGTCCCTGCTCCCCGCACTAGCCTGAAGGTGCGTGTCCTTAGCCCGGTGCCTCCAGTTCTGGCACCACGCACCAGGCCTACAGTGCGCCTCATCCGGCCAGAGCCATCCGTCTCCCCAGCGCCATCTGAGCCATCCGTCTCCCCAGCGCCATCTGAGCCATCCGTCTCCCCAGCGCCATCTGAGCCATCCGTCTCCCCAGCGCCATCTGAGCCATCTGTCTCCCCAGCGCCATCTGAGCCTTCCGTCTCCCCAGTGCCGTCTGAGCCATCCATCTGTCCCGAGCCATTAGAGCCGCCCGTCTGTCCCGAGCCGTCAGAGCCGTTAGTCAGTCAGGAGCCGCTAGAGCCGCCAACCAGACAGGATCTGCCAGAGCCGCCAACCAGACAGGATCTGCCAGAGTGCCGTCAGCCAGCCATGAGCGTCCAGAGCCGTCAGCCAGCCATGAGCGTCCAGAGCCATGAGCGTCCAGAGCCGTCAGCCAGCCATGAGCGTCCAGAGCCGTCAGCCAGCCATGAGCGTCCAGAGCCGTCAGCCAGCCATGAGCGTCCAGAGCAGCCCGGAGCTGTTATTTATCCAGAACTACCCCTCAGTCCAGAGCTGTCTCTCTGTCCGGAGCTGCCCTTTAGTCCGGAGTTGCCCCTCTATCCTGAGCTACCTCTCTATCCTGAGCTACCTCTCTATCCTGAGCTATCCCTCTGTCCTGAGCTACCTCTCTTTCCTGAGCTACCTTGTCCCAGAGCTGTCCTTTATCTTGGTGTTGCCCCTTAAATTAGGTGGGTGGAGTAAGAGGGTGGTCATTCTGAGGGGGAGACGTAAGCTGGGATTGACTATGGTGGGGTGGGGACCTCGTCCAGAGCCTGAGCCACCACCGTGGTCAGACGCCCACCCAGACCCTCCCCTAGACTTTTGGTGGTGCGTTCGGAGTACGCACCTTGAGGGGGGGTTATGTCACGTTCCTGACCGGTTTTCTGTTATTTTGTATGTGTTTGACGGTCAGGGCGTGAGTTTGGGTGGGTAGTCTATGTTATGTGTTTCTATGTTGGTTAAAGGGTGACCTGATATGGCTCTCAATTAGAGGCAGGTGGTTTTCATTTCCTCTGATTGAGAGCCATATTAAGGTAGGTGTTTTCACACTGTTTGTTTGTGGGTGGTTGTCTCCTGTGTCAGTGTATGTGTATGTTACGCCACACGGGACTGTTTTCGGTTTTGTTTGTTCGTTTTATGTAGTCAGTTTTCCTGTTCATGCGTTCTTCGTGTTTCATGTAAGTTCGTCGTCCAGGTCTGTCTACATCGTTTATTTGTTTTGTAGTTTATCAAGTGTATTTCGTTTCGTCTTCGTCTTGTTTAATAAATCATTATGTCATATTCAAACGCTGCATTTTGGTTCAATCCCTGCTCCTCCTCTTCGGATGAAGAGGAGTAGGAAAGCCGTTACACTGTGTCATACAGCTGGGACAATGCGTCTGCCTTCACTTTCTGGGAGCCTGGTCTGTAGGAAAGGGTAAACACAAAACGGGTGAAAAACATGGCCCACCTTGCCTGGCGAGGGTTCAGTCTCCTCGCTTCCCGGATGTACTCCAGATTGCGGTGGTCAGTCCAGATGAGAAAAGGGTGTCTAGCCCCCTCAAGCCAATGTCTCCACGCCTTCAAGGCCTTGACGACAGCCAACAACTCCCGGTCTCCCACGTCATAGTTTCGCTCCGCCGGCCTGAGCTTCTTCAAGAAAAAGGCACAGGGGCGGAGCTTCGGTAGCGTACCCGAGTGCTGAGAGAGAAGAGAGGACAAGACAAAACCAATGAAAAGTGGATCAGCGATGGCTAGAAGGTCGGTGACTTCGAACGCCGCCCGAACAAGGAGAGGGACCAACTTTGGCGGAAGTTGTGACACAAATACATTTAAACTCAGTTTTTCACAATTCCTGACATTTAATCCTCGTAAAAATTCCCTGTCTTAGGTCAGTTAGGATCACTACTTTATTTTACAAATGTGAAATGTCAGAATAATTGTCACGCCTAGACCTTAGAGATCCTTATTATTCTCTATGTTTGGTTAGGTCAGGGTGTGACTCGGTTGGGAAATTCTATGTTTTCTATTTCTTTGTTTTTGGCCAAGTGTGGTTCCCAATCAGAGGCAGCTGTCTATCGTTGTTATTTTGTTTGAGTGTTTTTTGATAATAAAAATCATGAACACTTTCCACGCTGCGCTTTGGTCCACTCCTTTCGACGAGCGTAACAGAAGATCCCACCAAAAACGGACCAAGCAGCGTGGCCAGGATGAATGGACATGGGAGGAGATCCTGGATGGAGAAGGACCCTGGACGGGGGGTGGGGAGTTTCGCGTCCAAGGGAGCAGATGGAGGCAGCGAGAGAGGAACGGCGACGATACGAGAAGTTAAGTCATCGACGGAAGACCGAGAGGCAGCTCCCCAATTTTTTGGGGTGGGGGCACACGGGGAGATTGGCGGAGTCAGGATTTATACCTGAATCAACTCCCCGTGCTTACCGTGAGGAGCGAGTGACCGGTCAGGCACCGCGTTATGCGGTGATGCGCACTGTGTCTCCAGTGCGCATTCAGAGCCCGGTGCACTCTGTACTAGATCCCCGCATTTGCCGTGCTAGAGTGGGCATTCAGCCTGAGCGGATTGTGCCGGCTCAGCGCTCCTGGTCTGCGTCTCTTCGGCAAAGGATATTCTGCGCCAGCTCTATGCACGGTATCCCCAGTTCGCCAGCACAACCCAGTGCGGCCTGTGCCAGCTCCCCGCACTTGCCGTGCTACAGGGGGTATTCAGCCAGGACGTGTTGTGCCAGCTCTACGCTCCAGACCTGCAGTGCGCCTCCACGGCCCAGTATATCCTGCGCCGGCTCTACGCACTATGCCTCCAGTGCGCCTTCTTAGCCCAGTGTGTCCTGTGCCAGCTCTTCACACTCACCGAGCTAAAGTGGGTATCCAGCCAGGACGCGTTGTGGCAGCTGCTCGTACAAGGCTTGCAGTACGTCTCCTCAGTCCGGTGAGACCTGTTCCTGCTCCACGTACGAAGCCTCCAGTGATGATCCATGGCAAGAAGCCTCCAGTGATGATCCATGGCAAGAAGCCTCCATTGATGATCCATGGCACGAAGCCTCCGGTGATGATCCATGGCCCGGAGCCTTCTGTGAAAATCCAGGGCACGAAGCCTCCAGTGACGATCCATGGCCCGGAGCCTGTAGCGACGGTCCATGGCACGGAGCCTGTAGTGATAATCCATGGCACGAAGCCTCCAGTGATGATCCATGGCCCGGAGCCTTCTGTGAAAATCCAGGGCACGAAGCCTCCAGTGACGATCCATGGCCCGGAGCCTGTAGCGACGGTCCATGGCACGGAGCCTGCAGCGACGGTCCCCGGTCCGGAGCCTCCAGCGACGGTCTCCGGTCCGGAGCCTCCAGCGACTATCCCCGGTCCGGAGCCTCCAACGACGGTCCCCGGTCCGGATTCTCTAGCGACGGTCCCCAGTCCGGAGCCTCCAGCGAGGGTTCCCAGTCCGGAGCCTTCAGCGAGGGTTCCCAGTCCAGAGCCTCTGGCGACGATCTACGGTCCGGGGGTCCCGGCGACAATCCCTGCACCAGAGTCACCACCTAAGTGGGGGGAGCCTCAAGCGGAGCGGGGTCTGCGTCCCGCACCGGAGCCCCCACCGAAAGTAGATGCCCACCCGGACCCTCCCCTATAGGTTCAGGTTTGCGGCCGGAGTCCGCACCTTTGGGGGGGGGGGGGGGGGGGGGGGGGTACTGTCACGCCCTGACCAATAGAGATCCTTATTATTCTCTATGTTTGGTTAGGTCAGGGTGTGACTCGGGTGGGAAATTCTATGTTTTCTATTTCTTTGTTTTTGGCCGAGTGTGGTTCCCAATCAGAGGCAGCTGTCTATCGTTGTCTCTGATTGGGGATCATACTTAGGCAGCCCTTTGTCCCACCATTAGATTGTGGGATCTTGTTTTCTGTTTAGTGTCTGTACCTGACAGAACTGTTCGCTTTTGTTTTCGCTTTGTTATTTTGTTTGAGTGTTTTTTGATAATAAAAATCATGAACACTTTCCACGCTGCGCTTTGGTCCACTCCTTTCGACGAGCGTAACAATAATAGTAGAGAGAATGATTTATTTCAGCTTTTATTTCTTTCATCACATTCCCAGTGGGTCAGATGTTTGCATACACTCAATTAGTATTTGGTAGCATTGCCTTTAAATTGTTTAACTTGGGTCAAACGTTTTGGATAGCTTTCCACAAGCTTCCCACAATAAGTTGGGTAAATTTTGGTCCATTCCTCCTGACAGAACAGATGTAACTGAGTCAGGTTTGTAGGCCTCCTTGCTCTCACACACTTTTTCCATTTCTTCCCACACATTTTCTATAAGATTGAGGTCAGGGCTTTGTGATGGCCACTCCAATACCTTGACTTTGTTGTCCTTAAGCCATTTTGCCACAACTTTGGAAGTATGATTGGGGTCGTTGTCCATTTGGAAGACCCAGTTGCGACCAAGCTTTAACTTCCTGACTGATGTCTTGAGATGTTGCTTCAATATATCCACATAATTTCCCTTTCCTCATGTTGCCATCTATTTTGTGAAGTGCACCACTTCCTGCAGCAAAGCACCCCACAACATGATGCTGCCACCCCCGTGCTTCACGGTTGGGAATGTGTTCTTCGGCTTACAAGCCTCCCCCTTTTTCCTCCAAACATAACAATGGTCATTATGGCCAAACAGTTCAATTTCTGTTTCATCAGACCAGAGGACATTTCTCCAAAAAGTATGATCTTTGTCCGCATGTGCAGTTGAAAACCGGAGTTTGGCTTTTTTATGGTGGTTTTGGAGCAGTGGCTTCTTCCTTGCTGAGCGGCCACACAGGTTATGTCGATATAGGACTCATTTTACTGTGGATATAGATACTTTTGTACCTGTTTTCTCCAGCATCTTCACAAGGTCCTGCTGTTTTTCTGGGATTGATTTGCCTTCAAAGTATGTTCATCTCTAGGAGACAGAACGCGTCTCCTTCCTGAGCGGTATGACAGCTGAGTGGTCTCATGGTGTTTATTCTTGCGTATTATTGTTTGTACAGATGAACGTGGTACCTTCAGGTGTTTGGAAATTGCTCCCAAGGATGAACCAGACTTGCGGAAGTCTATAATTTTTTTCTGATGTCTTGGCTGATTTCTTTTGATTTTCCCATGATGTCTAGCAAAGAGGCACTGAGTTTGAAGGTAAGCCTTGAAATACATCCACAGGTACACCTCCAATTGACTCAAATGATGTCAATAAGCCTATCAGAAGCTTCTAAAGCCATGTCATCCTTTTCTGGAATTTTTCAAGCTGTTTAAATGCACAGTCAACTTAGTGTATGTAAACTTCTGACCCACTGGAATTGTGATACAATGATTTTAAGTGAAATAATCTGTCTGTAAACAATTGTTGGAAAAATTACTTGTGTCATGCACAAAGTATATGTCCTAACCGACTTGCCAAAACTATAGTTTGTTAACAAGACATTTGTGGAGTGGTTGAAAAACGAGTTTTAATGACTCCAATCTAAGTCTATCTAAACTTCCGACTTAAACTGTACATGTACATACTCCCTCAATTACCTCAAATAACCGGTGCCCCCGCACATTGACTCTGTACCAGTACCCACTGTATATAGCCTCGCTATTGTGAATTTACTGCTTCTCTTTAATTATTTGTTACTTTTATTTCTTACTTTTTGGGAGGAATTCTTCTTAAAACTGCATTGTTGGTTAAGGGCTTGTAAGTAAGCATTTCACTGTATTCGGCGCATGTGACAAATACGATTTGATTTGGAGACACATTGTCTGTTTCACTGCAAGACAGAGAGCCAAGAAAGAGCTGTAGTGAACATGTGACCCTGCAGAAGCATATTCCTGGGCTAAGTTTGTCCCAAATAGTACCCTAACACTATATGCTATAGTGCACTAGTTTTGATCAGAGCCCCATGCACTACATATGGAATTGGTGCCATTTGGGACGTAACATGGTCTGGTCTCGGTAGAGAGAGATGCAACTATGTGAAGCTATGAGGTTTGGTAAAGGGGTCATGGATGGTTGAGAGCAGCGTCTATTCAGAATGAAATTAAATTGTTTTTGTGCGCCGAATACAACAAAACCTTACAGAGTTTAAAAAAAGTAAGTGAGACAAATGTGCTAAATAAACAGAAAAATAGTAACACAATTAACATAACAATAACAAGGCTATATACAGGGGGTACAGGTACCGAGTCAATGTGCAGGGGTACACGGTAGTCAAGCTAATTGAGGTAATATGTTCATGTAGGTAGGCGTAAAGTGACCATGCATAGATAATAAACAAAGAGGAGCAGTAGCGTATGGGAAGAGGGTGAAGGAATGTGAATGTGTGTGTGGCGTCAATATGCATGTGTGTGTGTGTGTGTCCATGTGTGTGTGTTGGAGTGTCAGTGTAGCATGTGTTAGTGTGTGGTTAGAGTCCAGTGAGTGTACATTGAGCCTTTGCAGGAGAGTCAGTGCAAAAAATAATAATAAATAAGATTAAAATAAGGGGGTTCAATGCAAATAGTCTGGGTAGCCATTTGATTAATTGTTCAGCAGTCTTATGGCTTGGGGGTGGAAGCTGTTAAGGAGCCTTTTGGTCCCGGTACCGCTTGCCATGCTCTAGCAAAGACTTGGGTGGCTGGAGTTTTTGAAAAAAAAATGGGGGCCTTCCTCTGTCACTGCCTGGTATAGAGGTCCTGGATGGCAGGGAGCTCGGCCCCAGTGATGTACTGGGACTACCTTCTGTAGCCCCTTGCGGTCGGATGCCGAGCAATTGCCATACCAAGCGGTGATGCAACCAGTCAGGATACTCTCGATGGTGCAGCACACAGGCGGCTGGTGGCACCTTAATTGGGGAGGTCGGGCTCATAGTAATGTCTGGAACGGACAATATGGAATGGCATTAAACACATCAAACACATTGTTTCCATGTGTTTGATAGTGTGGCCGATGTGAAATGGCTAGCTAGTTAGCGGTGGTGCGCGCTAATAGTGTTTCAATCGGTGACGTCACTCGCTCTGAGACCTAGAAGTAGTTGTTCCCCTTGCTATGCAAGGGCTGAGGCTTTTGTGGCGCGATGGGTAACGATGCTTCGTGAGTGACTGTGGTTGATGTGTGCAGACGGTCCCTGGTTCGAGCTCAGGTCGGGGCGAGGAGAGGGCCGGAACCTATACTGTTACATTGATGCCATGACCCGGATAAACATATCAGCTGCAGCAGATCGCCGGGGGACCCCTACACAGAACTGGATCGACATCACACGTTGAGAACATTTGAGGGCAAGGTGAACTTTGGACAATATGTTGCGTACACCTCAGTTGTATGAGACTACAGAACAGGAGAGAGAAGACATATCAGGTGTTGGTGATAACAATGTGCATGTTACTCCGGTTGGTGTTACTGTGAGAGGTCCACAAGGTATTACCACTGGGGTGGGGCGGGGGGCTCAGTTGGCCAGTATGGTGGAACATAGTGCTAGAGCCAGTCCTCTTAGATACCCATCAGTCGATACTAGAGTGCCAAGTGTTAGCAGTAGCCAACCAGAGCATGTTAGCAGTAGCCAACCAGGCAACGATAACAGTGAAGAGTCCCAGAAAGCCATAGGGGGTGAAAATGAAAACCGAACCCAATTTCAAGCCCTAGCAGAGTTAGTCAAACTGGGCAGTGAAATAGGAAATCAAGTTGCCGCTAGTCTAGCAGGGGCTGGTGCAAGCACTCCCCCTCCCCAACCAATAGTAGAAGTACCTGATTGGTCAAAGGTCAACCTAATTCTGAAGTCAGACAGAGAACCACCCCACTTCCGGGTTGACAGACAGGTGCACAGTGACTGAATGGCAAGAACTTATGCAAGCTTACTTGAAAAAGAAGGGATGCAGTATATCAGAACAGGGGCAAGAGATACAGGATAGACTGATGGGGCGGGCTAAAGACATAGTCAGAATTGGGCTCAGTGGAAACCCTCTTGTTAACCTAAGCAGAGACCCTGAAGCCATATACAATATCTTGAGGCAGCACTTTGGAGAAGCAATCTCGTCCACAATTCCATTAGGATACTTCTATGAAACATTACCAAGACAGTCAGAGAGCTGCTTGGATTATTGGGTTAGACTGAACAAAGCAATTGACCTTGCCAATGAGTGGTTGCAAAGACAGGGAAAAAGAGTGGATGATCCAGGTCATGAGGTGACCATGATGTTTGTTGAGCACTACCCTGATCCAGCACTATATGCCTCTCTTAGGTGCAGGCCTATTGAAAATTGGACCGTTGGAGATTTGCAGGCAATGATTGACAGCCATCACAGAGACAAACAGTCAGCCAGACACAGGGCGCAAAGTACTGCCAAGGTAGAAGTTGTGATGACGCCCGACGCTTGGTGTATGACTCAAAAACAAGCAGTCGGTCATGACAATTCAGCCACACCCATTAACAGTGATCAGGCTCCATTGAACAAAGTGATTTCTCTCCTGGAAAAGCTCCTGTCAACCCAGGAATAGAATCAAAGGAGAACTTCGGCCAGAACGCCACAAACGAATACAGCTGCTGGTGCCTGTAGAATTTGTAAGGCCTCAGACCATTCAACTCAGTCGCACTGCTTTAAGGAGGGTTTATGCTTCAAGTGTCACAGGACAGACCACAGAGGCTTTGAATGTCCAGCAAGAAAACAAGTTGGAGAGGCAACTGCCGAGGCTCCCCCTGGGCCCGCTAAACTAACATGCTCACGCCAAGAGGGGGGCAGTGTGGGCGAACATGTTACACCCCCACAGAACATCACAGATATAGTACTGGAAACACAATGAAAACCGAGGCGATTTATCAGAAAATAGAGAGTAAAGACAGTCTTTTCTATGTTCCAGTAATGGTGCAAGAAATTGTAGAACTTCAAGCTCTGATAGATAGTAGGTCTATGACCTGCACTTTAAGTGAGTCAGCTGAAGACACACTTCTGAGATGTAATGTGATAAAACCAGAGTCTAGAAAGCCAACTCAAGTAGTACTTGTAGGCTGTGGGGGCAACCAGGCACAACCTAAGTATGAATATGACTTGAACATTGATCTTTTAGATTGCAAGATGGCAGTGTCTGTTTTAGTTGTACCTGGCCAGACAGACGATATGATAGTTGGATCGAACGCCATAAAACACATTATGTAACAGGTTAAGAAAACAAAGTGGTATTGGGACAACCTCTCCAAACCTGCCAAAGGAAATTCACATGGACTTTTACTCAGCATGCTATCCAACGTGAACCGCTGGCACGGTGACAAAATAGCAGACAAAGTGGGAACCGTAATGCTCAAGCAGAGTGTGACTCTCATGCCTCAACATGAACATTTGGTCTGGGGAAAACTGAAAGAAAAGGTGCCGCTATCAGTTGGTAGTACTGTAGTCATAGAGGCCACTACAGCACGATCTACACCAAGAAATGTCCTAGTAGGATGCACTGTATGTCCTTTGAGGGGTGACAAGTGGGTCCCCATGAAAGTGATCAACATGTTGGACCACCCTATTGTTCTCCGCCGTAACACCAAGTTGGCTGATGTGCACCAGTGCCTAGCCCTAGAAGACCTAGAGCTCTATTCCAGCCATGCTGAGAACCCCAGTAAGGTCCAGTCTGCTCTTCAGAATGTCACCCAAGCTGGGGAAGAATGTTCAGTTAGTGGAAAAAGGGTAAAGGAGTATCTACAAAAGTTGGAAGAGTTGGGCTTAACAGAAGTTGACAGAGTCCTGTGAAGTGTCTGATATGTGGAAAGGAAAACTAGTGGACCTGATTGCTCAGTATGAAGGCATCTTCTCCAGGGATCGACTAGACTGTGGAGAAGCGAAGAACGTCATCCACCGTATCCGACTCAAAGATGAAAAGCCTTTCAGGCTGCCGTACAGGAGGGTCTCTCCATCCGACTACAAGAAACTGAGGCAGACGTTAGAGGAAATGGAGGAGCGAGAGCATCGGCTTGATGGGGCAATGGGTATGCATCTTTCTCTGTCGTCTGGTTCAACCATCTGAAATCAGTGCAAATTCTCAACTCTCCTGACAGCTTCCAAACCAAGACAAGGGGGGAGGCCCACTCACTACTGGACTTTCGGATGATGCCCCGCTCCTCCATTCCAATACCATTCCATTCACTCCATTCCAGCCATTATTATGAGCCGTCCTCCCCTCAGCAGCTTCCTGTGGTGCAACTGTATAACTTTTTGAGGATCTGAGGGCCAATGCCAAATCTTTTCAGCCTCCTGAGGGGGAAGAGGCATTGTGTTTGAACCATGATATGTCCTTAGTGATGTGGACACCAAGAAACTTGAAGCTCTCAACTTTCTCCACGACAGCCCTGTCGATGTGAATTGGGACGTGCTCGGCCCTCCTTTTCCTGTAGTCCACGATCAGCTCCTTTGTCTTGCTCACGTTGAGAGAGAGGTTGTTGTCCTGGCACCACATTGCCAGGTATCTGACTTCCTTCCTATAGGCTGTCTCATTGTCGTCGGTGATCAGGCCTTCCACCCCTGTGTCGTGGCAAACTTAATTATGCTGTCGTAGTCGTGCGTGGCCACGCAGTCATGGGTGAAACAGGGAGTACCCGAGGGGTCTAATCACTCACCCCTGAGGGGCCCCCATGTTGAGGGTCAGCGTGGTGGATACATTGTTGCCTACCTTACCACCTGGGGGTGGGTCATCAGGAAGTCCAGGATCCAGTTACAGAGGGAAGTGTTCAGGAGGATGTTACAGACTACTAGAGCCACACACACACACCACAAGAGTGTATTAGAGTTTATTTTATTTCCCAGCATTTTAAAAATGATTTTACAGAATATGATTTGGGGGGGTGCATTATGTTCCATAAAGATTTCATAATGATTTTTCATTTCACAAGTAGTAGTTATTACATATTTCTAGAATGTAATTGATTGATGAACATTTACGTACAATTTTATCCACTGTATATTTATTACATAGGCCCAAGCCTACTCTTCCAGAAGATTATGCAGTAAGGCCATGGCTGCCCTTCTATCGTCAACAATATGTAACAAACGTTTGAAGTTGACATGTTGCACACATTACATAGATCAAGTGTCTGGAGGGGTGACCCGTCATAACAATTGATCAACACCGTAAATTCATATAAGTAGAACATTGGGCTGTTGGACTGTATGACGTCTCCAGGATATAACTCACAATCGCTGCAGCCATTGGTCAATTGTCTGCTTTTCAAACGGGCACATTAAAGACTTTTTATTGGATCCTTCTGCTGTCGGTCAGCCTGAAAGCACCAAAGGGGGATGTTCCAGTAGCAGATTGATTAACAAAATTGGTCATCGACTATAGCAGCTAGCGACACTTTTTCAGAGTATTGTGAAGGGAAATGCTCGATATATGGCTGAGGGAGAACTATACAAGTTATGTAGGTTGATGAACCTCTGAACATGGTAATGTAACTTTCAAACTAGCATAGCTTCATCATCACCATTTGATTTAGTTAACGACGTTACCGTTAACTAACGTTAGTCAGTTGGTTTGATATCCTATTATCTTCGAGCTAACTCACGTTAAATAGCTTTTGCCGTTCTATATACAAGCTGATAACGAGACGTCGTTATACAAACTACAGTCATTTTGGATTGTATCGTTTCAATTGTCGACATGGATTCATTTGGCTAACGTTAACCTCTTTCTAAACAGTTGGCTACATATCACTTGCTTGCTCCTCGAGACTAGCTAACGTTAACTGGGAACCACTATTTTCACGCACTTTGATATCGAAATAGTTTCCCCCCGTAACAGGTTGAGAATTACTGTAACAGATGAGACTGAGATTACGGCTAGGGAAACGGTTATCTAGCGAAAATGCTCTCCTTACCTGCTACGAAAATCACTTTGTATCGAAGTACGGTGAGGAGGGTTTCCCAAACTCTGTCGGTGGGGGGAAACCATGTTTGGGAAACCATGCCCTAGCTAACGTTAACTCACTAGCTAGTTTAATTAGCAAGTACCGTAGTTAGCGAGCAACTTGGCATTGTCTGTAGATAGCTAGGCTAACTAGCATAGGCCAGGGTTCTGTGTGAGCTCTGATTAGCTTGCTAGCTAGCAGCAACAAGTACTAGAAGTTGCCTTAGCCAAAGATAACCGGAAAAATATTCACGAGTGTCACTTGCTGGAACTTAAACCAATAGAAAATTGCACGAGCCTAAACAAACATGAAACTTGTTGCTTGTTAACTCCACAGGTGGGCTATGTTTGCTCTATTCATGTCGGTGTTTTTCAGATCCATCAATCAGCATTGGTGTAGTTGCCTGCCTACATAGAACGTTGCTTTGCATCACCATGTAGTTTCGCATGGGTGGCCTGGAACGTCGCAGGCGTTTCTGAAGACATCTTGAATCAGCTAAAAGAGGACACCAGGATGAGCAATCAAGAGAAGATGGAATTGGACCTCGAAATCCCATCTTCACTAGTTCAGAGTGACGGACAACTGAGACGTTCCAACAGTGCCCCAATGATAAATGGCCTAAGGTTTTTAGAAAATTTCATCTTACTTGTATCACTGCACGTCACATACCTTCAGACTTGCGATCTAGTCATCATTCAACTACCTTCTCTGCTGTGAGGCGTGTGGACAATTCAGTCATGCAACAGAAAACCAGCAGAGTTAACAAGGCCACCAGTCTCTCGATCAGGCTGAGTTGGTAGTATAGTACTCTGACACTCGACGCATTGTAGTCAATGTATATGTCCCAAATGGCATCTTATTTCCTATATAGTGCTCAACTTTTGACCAGAGCCCTATGGCACCCTATTCCTTACATTGCACTACTTTGGTCAAAAGTAGTGCACTATATAGGGTGCCATTTAGGACACCAACATGGTGGTGTTAATGTGTCTGTCCTTTTCTAGTGAACATTCCCAGGTGTTCCAGAGTGAGATTCTATGCAGCAGGAGAAACAGCACCACTGTTGTCAACCGCCCTAATATAGTATGGAAATGAAGAGTATAATCAAAATAATCTGCTTGTACTCTTACTAAGTAATATCTTATAGACTGGGTGATTCATTGAAGTCCATCTTGCAGGTCCCTTCATCACCCATTCGTGTCCCCAGCACTAGGCTTCATCAGCTCAAACAGGTAAGTACGACTGCATTACATGCTCATTAGCCCAAGCTATTATTTTAGCTGCTCTGCATGTCAGCCCCTTATCCATAGGGAGTGTCTGTGACTGCAAAACTACACTTAAAATGTATTATATTTCCTCGCTGTCAAAATGTGCAAAAAGTTCTTCTATCCATTGTTGCAATTTGATGCTTTTAATGACTGTTAGCAAGCTGGACAGAGTGAAGAGACTAAATACATTTCTATAGTTTAGATTTGGTTTGTCATTTCAATGTCTAAGTGGCACCCTATTCCCTACATAGTGCACTATTTCAGAACTCATGGTCTCAGCAGTCTGATTTTGTAATATTCTCCAACAACTGTTGACTGGACTTGTCTGTCAGCCTGTTTGAGGCGTAGGTAAGACACCATAATATCACTCACCAACCTCCTGTCTATGCTTCTTACAGGAGGAAGGTGTGGATTTGATGAATAGAGAGACTGCCCATGAACGGTAAGACTCATGCATTGAGGCTAGATAGTTGGTGATGGAATTCAGTTCATTGGCCTTCAAGACATTAAGCTATTTATGTACCACTCTGTAATATGATATTGTATACTTTGTCAATAACTGTGGTTGATTGTCATTGGCTCAACCCTTTCAGGAAAAAAGTTTGGATGCATTTCTTGTCTACCATAGGGAGGTTCAAGCAGCCATGCAGATGAGCCAGTCCTGGGAGGAGAGTCTGAGCCTGGTGAGAAATGATGACGCTCCCATTGTAACAAGGAGATTTCCTCTTCCACAAATAAGCATATGCACTCCACCATTTGAGGCTCTCACCACTTCAGCGTTCATGTATATAGGCAGAGCACTAGCATGTAAGATAAATTTGGCTTCATCCCAAATGGCATCCTATTGCCTAAGTAGTGAACTACTTTTGACCAGAACCCTATGGGCCCTGGTCAACTAAAGTAGAGCACAAAATTAAGAATAGTACTGTTTGTGCTTTTGGTTTGATGGGCTACCTCCCCACTGTTGCCCTGGGCCAGTGAGAGCTCCTCTCCTTGTAGGGGGTGTGACCAATAACATGCTTCAGCCAATGTTTTCGGAAGAACAGAATCAGTTGGTAGTATAATACTCTTCCAACCACCGTATAGTATAATGAATTGTTACATTTACCCAGATAACAATCTTCCTTGTGCAACCCCCCCCCCCCCCCCACACACACACACACACAGAGCGACAATGACTTTGAGAAATCTGCATCGTCGTCTCCAAAGCGGATCGACTTTATGCCCGTGTCCCCTGCCCCATCACCTACTAGAGGGATAGGGAAAAAGGTATGTGCATCCACTGCAACTCTAGTACTGATGCCTGGCAGATGGAACCAGAAATGTATCTCTGGCAGAGTCCTGGCTAATCATAATATTTTCCTCTCCAATGAGCAGCAGTGCTTCTCCCCTTCATTGCAAATCCTGGTGAGCAGCCACGGCCTATCCCCCAGCCCTATACCTAGCCCAACGCGACGCTTCAGGTGAGTGTTCTGACTAGGGCTAGCTCTTATCACTGACAACTGCCATTCATAGTCATACACCACATTGTCATTACACCATTCATCAGTTTGATTAGTGAGTCACTGCTATAAATGTTGTCTCGTTGGCGGTCTTCTCTTGTCTCTAGCCGGCGGAGCCAAAGCCCCATTCACTGCATCAGGCCCAGCATCCTGGGGCCCATCAAACGTAAAGGTGGGTCAACCCATATGTATGCTTTCACAGGTCAAAAAGCATTGTTAATGCCACATCCTTACATGGAGTGTACAAAACATTAAGGACACCTGCTCCTTTTCTAGCTTTAATATTGTGGCTTCGATCAATGGAATTGCGCCCAACTCAGTATCAGGTAGGGTTTCTTAATGCTTTGTATACTTGGTATGTCTCATGCAGGCATACAGTGCATTTGGAGAGTATTCCCTTTTTCCACCTATTGTGGTGTTACAGCCTTATAAAATGTATTTAAGATTTTTTTCTTCAATCTACGCACAATACCCCATAATGACAAACTGAAAACAAGTTTAGATATTTTTTTTTGCAAATCTATTTAAAAAATTGTTTCAGACCCTTTGCTATGAGACTCAAAATTGAGCTCCGGTGCATCCTGTTTCCATTGATTGTCCTTGAGATGTTTCTACAACTTGATTGGAGTCCACCTGTAGTAAATTCTATTGATTGGACATGATTTGGAAAGGCACACACCTGTCTAAGGTCCCACAGTTGACAGTGCATGTCAATGCAAAAACCAAGCCATGAGGTCGAAGGAACTGTCCCTAGAGCTCCGAGACAGGATTGTGTCAAGGCACAGATCTGAGGAAGGGTACCAAAACAATTCCGTAGCGTTGAAGTTCCCCAAGAACACAATGGCCTCCATCATTCTTAAATGGAAGAAGTTTGGAACCACCGAGACTACCTAGAGCTCCAAAAAAAGGTTCTCTGGTCTGATCGAAACAAAGATTGAACTCTTTGGCCTGAATGCCAAGCGTCACGTCTGGAGGAAACCTTGCACCATTCCTATGGTGGTAGCGCATCATGCTGTGGATGTTTTTCACCGGCAGGGACTGGGAGACTAGTCAGGATCAAGGGAAAGATGAACGGAGCAAAGTACAGAGATTCTTGACAAACATGCTCAGGACCTAAGAGTTGGGCAACGGTTCATCTTCCAACAGCCAACACAACGCAGAAGTGGCTTTGGGACTGGTCTCTGAATGTCCTTGAGTGGTCCAGCCAGAGACCGGGCTTGAACCTGATCGAACATCTCTGGAGAGACCTGAAAATAGCTGTGTTGCGACGTTCCCCATCCAACCTGACCGAGCTTGAGGGGATCTGCATAGAAGAATGGGAGAAAGTAAAAAAATACAGACTTGCCAAGCTTGAAGCGTCACACCGAAAAGATGAGGCTGTAATTGCTGCCGAAGGCGCTTCAACAAAGTACTGAGTAAAGGGTCTCGATACTTATGTGAATGTGATGCCATTTCTAAACCTGTTTTTGCTTTATCATTATGGGGTATTGTATGTAGATTGGGGGGGACAATTTAATCAATTGTAGAATAAGACTAACTTAACAAAATGTGGAAAAAGTCGAGGTCTGAATACTTTTCCGAATGCACTGTACATGCATACATCAGCCCCTTTAACTGTTGGAAGTTTGGAGCTTAAGGTGTGAGGGCATTTTGTGAGTTGGTGTTATGTCCTATGGATGTTGGTTCTCTATTGATGACCTGTCTTTGTCTTCTGTAGGGGAGATGATGGAGACTGAGAGCCAGCCAAAGAGGCTCTTCCAGGGGACCACCACAATTCTGTCCTCTGATGTACTCGTGCCCCATGTCCAACTGCCAGACTTCACCTCCAGGTGAGTGTTCCTCAGACTTGATCAAAGCTACCCCTGCAAACACATTTTACAACTGTTTAGCATTGGCTGCCAATGGTCTCTTGACAAGACTATTTGTTTCACAAGTTGAACAGTTTCAGTTCCCTCTCTGCCATTAGGCTAGACTTTGCACCTCCATATGATGAACATTATCACAATGTGACCCATTGTCATTGAATATCTAACAGTTTGCTTGATGAAATTGGTATTTTCCTCTCGCCAGTCTCTCTCCGCCGGATGTGCTGGACGGCAGCCTCAGCAGTGTGGGTTCTTCCACTGGCTCGCCATCTAAGATGGAGGGCATCTCTGAGTCTCCTTCCTCCAGTAACTCTCCCTTCAACCCCCTCCAGGACCACTCCCCAAAATGAACAAGGGAACATGAGACTAAACAAGAGTGAAGGCACGAAAGCCACCTCAACTGTACGACACCCCCCCCCAAATCACTTTGCTTTAGCTAATGTGGGAATCCCTTCCCATGCTGTTTGCTTTTGCTAGGAGGAGAGTCTGGGTATTTGCATTGAAAGGAAACCAAAGCCCTGGATGTGAGCTGTGGACACACCATGCTGTAGTAGACTAGTGCGATGCTATGAGAACAGTAGTTAGATATGGATCCTTTACATGGTGCTGCTTAGCCCCACAGTGACCAGAACAGCCAAGTTGTCAACCCTGCATCACATCACTGTCAGCTTCCAGCCCCATCCCCTACTTCCTTTTCCAGCTTCACACTGGAGGGACTGAGCACTGGATGGAGAAAGTCGCTCACTAAGTCAATTTTCCTGTTTTCTTCATAGAAAACTAATTCTCCAGGTGTTTTTGGTGTGCACAACTGTCCGCAGGTCTTGTATGAATGAAAGGATATAACTTGTTCCCATTTGTAAGTATGTATATAATTTTTCGTGTCATTAGTTATATGTTTTGTGATTGGCTGAGTGATGACTGCGGGCACAGGGCTTCAACAGTGAACTAACAATTTTTTTCGAGGGGATTGGAAATGTTCTTACTACTTGTCATTTATCCTGAAAGGACAGTTTTCAGTTTATAGTCACCAAGATGTGGGGTATCATTCTGGTTAATTTTCTAAATTTGGCACTTAATCTGGCCCCCCTCTGGTATTAGGTAACTACAGTTGCCAGTGGTTTGGGTCATGTCTACCCATCCCTGCAGATTTTACTCTGAAGGGAAGTAAGCGGGGGGGGGGGGGGGGGGACCGTCTGGATTTGAACACTACAGACTCGGGTCTCTGAATCGTACTGCCTGGATATATCTGTAGACCTGCAGGATGTGCAACAAAATTATTTTTACTTCTGAAGCTTTTAGGGAAATAATTTGTTTTCTTGTTTGAAGCCACTTTGTAAATGTAACAGACTTTTTTTTTAGGCTACATTATTGCATTGTATATTGAACATTAGAATAGCTCACCCTATTCTCAATACTCTGCAATTAAATCAATAGATTGGTTTAGGATGAGCACACTGAGGTAGAGGACAGAACATGGTGGCATTTCAAAAGGGATTCAGTGAGTGGGTTTGTCGGTCTACTGTGGTCAACATTTGTCCTAAAAGCTTTGTGCAGAATGTGTCACTGGATTGGTTGGTTATGAATAACATTTGCAATGAACATTCATAAGCAATACCAAAGAGTTATCAGGGGAACTGTGAAGGCATACTTCAGTTATACACTGATTCACAAATTCATTTTAAGGCCGCTGTAAAACATTTGGGTTCAGTAATTTCAGTTCAACTCTTAAATTTGATATTTTCCCCTCGTTCAGGGTATGGTGTCTTTACAAAGGGAGTGGGAGACTTCATGTACAAAAGTGATTATACATTTTCATTGATATATGTAAGTGAAACAGTGTTATGAATACTGAGTGTCTTTAAAGAAACTGCAAGCTGGTCGATCAGGTATGCTTGCACTGCTGTCAATGTAATTGGTGTTTTTTTTTATTATTTTTGATTATATCCTGTTCATTTTTCAATTTGTCTGAATGTCTAGCGCATGAGATCGGCAAAGTAAATTAAGTGTATATGGGCAGGTGGGAGACTTGTTAGACTGCTTGCTAAAGTTTTCCCCCCTGAGCCTTTTAATTTGAACATGAGGGTAAATACATTTTCTATTTCTATTCAATGACTTCTGGTTGTTGGCAATGTTTAAATGCTTTGCTCATCTCTTTGGCCTCTTCATAATGCTTTGAATTAACCATTTTTTTTTTTTCAGAACAATGGAGTTTTTTTTCAATTTAACCTATTTACTGGAGTCCTGCTGAGACCAAAGTCTATTTTGCAGATGAGCCCTGTGTACACAAAGCAACGCAATCAAAGAAAAACATTCAGTAAAAAGGCTTTTTGGTTTAAGTTGAGCAAAAAAAATCAGATAAATGTGTAAGCAAGGTTTGAAATGATTGTTTTAGTCAAACATCTGTTTGGGGTTCTTGAGGTCAATCTGCAATTTGTTCAAGAAAAAAATTGGCCCGCGGCTGAATCAAGTTGATGCTCTAGCAGCACCGATTCATCAAATTTCAGAGTAAGGTGCAAAAAAAAAACATATTTGAGTTAATGACGTACGGTGGAAGTCTATGCAGGAGGGAGTTGTTGCTGCCCATTTCTTCATAATGTGTTTGGCCTTGTAGCCATGTCCCAAGCTTCCAGTCACTTGTGGACCCCTCATCACTGGCTCACAAGTGCTGAGTAGGTGAACTGATCAGACTTGTATAAAGAGATCGCCTTACTATCTTGTGCTGATTCAAGATTTTTTATTAGGCATTTGATGGAACAACATTGACATTGTACAGCAAGTAAACATGTCTTTCATCGGAAGAGGACATTTCCTTTGGTCACATTTGAAATCTTTTTGTTTTCTATATTGCGTCTGGAAAAGTAACACTTCCGTTCAGATAAGTATCCACACGTGCATGTAACTGCATTTAGTCAGATTCAGTCAATACTATCTACAAAAGAGTACATTGTTTTATTCTAAGCAGACAATATTAAGATGTGGTTACAGGTGAAGACCATAAAAGCTTTTTAATGACAAAGCTGCAATATGTAACTTTTTAGGTGACCTAACCAAATTCACATTGAAATGTGAGTTATAGCGTTCACTCACTGAAAGTCTGAAGCGGTAGATCTGTTCTATGTGCACTATTTCTATGCTTCCCGGTAAGTTTGTCTTAATTTAAGTTTTATACACCAGCTTCAAACAGCTGAAAATATATTTCACAGCTGTTTCAATGGAACAATGATTCTCTACACTAAACATGGCTTGTTTTGTCACAAACAAATTAGGCAAACGATTTGAATTTCAGCAACCAGGAAATGGCAGAGCGATTTCTACATATTGCACCTTTATGTACATGAAATCACAACTTCAAATTGCCCTAATGTGTAACAGCAAATCGCCAACTTAACAACTTTACCATTGTCTGTTACTTAATGGCCATGGAACTCGACACAGGATATGAAGTCAAACACAATTTAATGACCCCCATGTTTTTATACAAACGCTTCCTCCCACGGCTGCAGACCCACACAATGCCCTCCATCCACAATGTTATTTCTGTGCCCGCTGCATCAGTCAGTATTATGTTTTTATTTCAAAACAATTAAATGTATGTTTTTGGGACAGAGGAAGGGGGAATTGACCGGATACCCCCTCCCCCTCAACACTACCCTTTCAAGCATGTAGTTGCCTTGGGTGAGTGAATGTTCTCTTCTCTTTTGTATCCTCTTCTCCTCGTTCTCTCTTTCCAGCCCCCATAGCACTTCATGTACGCAGGATAACCATTGTAAGAAGACCTGTAACATAGATAAACAATCAATTCTCAGCAGGATTATGCTCCAGCAGTATCGTGCAGACAGAATGGATAGAACAAGAGTAATCAAAGCAAACCCCATAGTCTAGTTTAGTGACCAGGGCTTATAGGCCTCTGGTCAAAAGTAGTGCACTATATAGGGTATAGGGTGCCATTTGGGACGTAGAAGACAACGTGTGTGTGCTGAGTGACTCCCATGAAGTATTATCAATTCATATCCATTGAAATTGGTGATAGAATGAAACATAGCGAGCATGCAATTGTTTATCAAGGGTTTGCTCACCTAGAACGTAAGCAGCTACAAGTTTCTTGGTAACACTTAAGTGGAGGTAGACAGGCACGGTGGATTCTTGCTCCCCCAGTGTGGGCAGCATGAGGGCAGCCATACACACCAACCCCAACAGCACCGTCAGCAGGCTTGGGCCCCCAGACTGAGAGCGGCTCTCTGTACAACACACACACCCACACACAATAACAATCCACTGCTCTCACTTGATCACTCCTGTCTTGTATTGGTGTCTGGCACCACCAAGTGTCAGGACAATATAATGACATGCAGTGCCTCCATTTCAGTTAGTTCACCTAAACAACAAATGTAGCCTGCATAATGTTGGCTAATATATTTTTGGTCTCAGGGTACATAACACACTAAATAGGTATTGATAGCTAAGTTTGGGCGAGATATCCCTTTTCAGCAGCGAGTCATACTCCTACCTGTCTGGAAGGTGGTCTGCTCAAAGAAGACGCTGTCTGCTAGCTGTTCCCTCATCTGTCGCTCTTCCTCCTGGGGCCGGGGGCTGGGGGGCTCCTGGGCAGCCGAGGGCCTCAGAGTGGCCGTCACTTCCTTCCGGCCCAGGGCCTTCCTCTGGCTCTGCTCAGACACCTGCAGCCGGAACTTATCAGACACCCCATAGTGACATGCCCGCACATCTTTATGTCGAATCACTCTGAGAACAGACAGACACACAGAGGAAAATACAAAGGAACGATAAGAATATTTGACTGGAATGACTGCATTTTCTAAGCAGAAGCTTGCTTCCAATTAAATAATTCTCTATTATTGCTTGCTATTTCATAAGTTGCACTCAGGCTTGCAGGGGCACATCATGTCCTTCATTAATATGCCTTAAAGGAGGGTAACTGATGGTCCTAGTTATGACATGTAATAGTAAGCTTATTACTCACATGTCAACACAGCACTGTGGTTTGACGGCTCCGGTGGCATCCACCACGGTATACTTGTTGGGCGCTGTGCATAGCACTGAAAGAGAAAATAAACTGTGAATGAGTAGTGTATACTCTACAGTATCAATGTGGTTCTCTTGAATCCTTAATTGATGGCTAAAATGGTTCTTATATCAATACCTTGTTATCTTGAAACCCAATGTTCGATTTACCTTTGAACTTGAGGGCGAACTCATAGGGGTTGTAGAGGGTGAGAACCTGCTTGTGGGAGGTCTGCTCGTCCGCGTAGAAGACAAGCTCTGTGGGGAACACGAACACGGGAAGGCTTCCTTCCACTAGCTCAGGCTGTCCACTCTGCTGCTGCATTGGCTCCAGCTGAGCTCACTCCCCAGTCCCTTTCTCTCGTCCTATGTGTCTGGCAGGGCCCTCTCTCTGGAAGCTCTGCAGGTGTGTCTGGCAGGGCCCTCTCTCTGGAAGCTCTGCAGATGTGTCTGGCAGGGCCCTCTCTCTGGAAGCTCTGCAGATGTGTCTGGCAGGGCCCTCTCTCTGGAAGCTCTGCAGATGTGTCTGGCAGGGCCCTCTCCCTGGAAGCTCTGCAGGTTTGTAACCTCCCCTCACGTGCAGATGGCCCTTCCCACTCACCCTCAGCTCCTTAGCAGCATAACGTAGTGCTGCACCCTGGTAAACAACAACAGTCTCAGTGGTGAGACTTCATTCCAACCAAGTACACCACAGATTAATGACTAATTGTGTATAGTTATAAAGTAGCAGTCAAAAGTTTGGACACACCTACTCATTCTAGGGTTTTTCTTTATTTTTTACTATTTTCTACATTGTAGAAAAATAGTGAAGACGTCAAAACTATGAAATAACAAATATGAAATCATGTAGTAACCCCCAAAAAAACAATAAAAATATATTTTATATTTGAGACTCTTCAAAGTAGCCACCCTTTGCCTTGACAGCTTTGCACACTCTTGGCATTCTATCAACTAGCTTCATGTGGAATGCTTTTCCAACAGTCTTGAAGGAGTTCCCACATATGCTGAGCACTTGTTGGCTGCTTTTCCTTCGCTCTGCGGTCCAACTCATCCCAAACCATCTCAACTGGGTTGAGGTCGGGTGATTGTGGAGGCCAGGTCATCTGATGCACCACTCCATCACTCTCCTTCTTGGTCAAATAGCCCTTACACAGCCTGGAGGTGTGTTGGGTCATTGTCCTGTTGAAAAACAAAATGATAGTTCCACTAAGCGCAAACCAGATGCGATGGCATATAGCTGCAGAATGCTGTGGTAGCCATCCTGGTTAAGTGTGCCTTGAATTCTAAATAAATCAGACAGTGTCACCAGCAAAGGACAGATTTCCACCGGTATAATGTCCATTGCTCATGTTTCTTGGCCCAAGCAAGTCTCTTCTTCTTATTGGTGTCCTTTAGTAGTGGTTTCTTTGCAGCATTCGACCATAAAGGCCTGATTCACTCAGTCTCCTCTGAATAGTTGATGTTGAGATGTGCCTGTTACTTGAACACTGTGAAGTATTTATTTGGGCTGCAATCTGAGGTGCAGTTAACTCTAATGAACTTATCCTCTGCAGCAGAGGTAATTCTGAGTCTTCCTTTCCTGTGGCGGACCTCATGAGAGCCAGTTTCATCATAGCGCTTGATGGTTTTTGCGACTGCACTTGAAACTTTCAAAGTTCTTGAAATATTCCGCATTGACTGACCTTCATGTCTTAAAGTAATGATGGACTGTTGTTTCTCTTTGCTTATTTGAGATGTTCTTGCCATAATATGGACTTAGTATTTTACCAAATAGGGCTATCTTCTGTATACCACCCCTACCACCCCTATTATTTTGCCACTATGGCCTATTTATTGCCTTACCTCCCTAATCTTACTACATTTGCACACACTGTATATAGACATTTCTATTGTGTTATTGACTGTACTTTTGTTTATCCCATGTGTAACTCTGTGTTGTTTGTGTCACACTGCTTTGCTTTATCTTGGCCAGGTTGCAGTTGTAAATGAGAACTTGTTCTCAACTGGCCTACTTGGTTAAATAAAGGTGAAATAATTTTTTAAAATAAAAAAATACCCTTATCACAACACAACTGATTGACTCAAATGTATTAAGAAGGAAAGAAATTCCATAAATTAACTTTTAACAAGGCACACCTGTTAATTGAAATACATTCCAGGTGACTACCTCATGAAGCTGGTTGAAGGAATGCCAAGAGTGTGCAAAGCTGTCATCAAGGCAAAGGGTGGCTACTTTGATGAACCTCAAATATAAAATATTTTTTTATTTGTTTAACACTTTTTTGGTTACTACATGATTCCACATGTGTTATTTCATAGTTGTGATTTCTTCACTATTATTCAACAATTTAGAAAATAGTAAAAATAAAGAAAAACCCTGGAATAAGTAGGTGTGTGCAAACTTTTGACTGGTACTGTATATGATTATGGTAAATATTTATAATCCATATTTCATCCCTTCATTAACTTTTCATGTAATATGATAAGGGAGACTGTATTAATTTAGAGTTGGAGGTTATTCCATTGTACCAATGCCAGGACCTGTGTACAATACAATGGGAAAACATCAAGATTAAAGCATTTGTGGTGTGGTCACAAAAGTATTTTCATTTGATTTGAAATGGCAAGAATCTGTAAATATTAGTCAGACTGTATGTAAATAGTATCTTAATAATAGCCTATTGATGGGGGTGGGTGTTGGGGGTGATGTGGCACACGGTCCCGTGTGGCTCAGTTGGTAGAGCATGGCGCTTGCAACGCCAGGGTTGTGGGTTCAATTCCCACGGGGGGACCAGGGTTCAACCAGGGTTCAATTCCCACGGGGGGACCAGGATGAATATGTATGAACGTTCCAATTTGTAAGTCGCTCTGGATAAGAGCGTCTGCTAAATGACTTAAATGTAAATGTAATGTAAATGTGATACAGTAGCTTAAAATCTGCAGTAGGTCCATATGGATTCTCTCTTTCAATAACATAGCTAGTTAAAGTCTGCCTCAAAATGGCTAATCACGTGAACATGTTTTGTTTATTTGGAGAATTTCAGAACTGGACGAAACACAATCCTGTGTGAAATTATTTCGCAATAGTTTTGTGAACTTTGAATAACGCGCCAGAGGACAATATAACGACGAAGTGATTAATTAAATTATTAACACTGAAAACTTTACTGTAGTTAGGCACTTTTTGTTCCAAAATATGTTAGCTGAATAGCAACATTTTAAACAGTAATCTTAGCTAGTTCACTAGTTGCTTTACAAATCCAAAGGTAACGTTACATACGACATTATACGATCTAGCTAAATAGCCGAGACTAAATATATTGCACTCTAGTCAATCCATGCTAGTGACGTGTTGCTGATTAATGCCAAATTATGTTTGGCTTGCTAACTAGCTACACGGATTTCATAACAATAACAAGCTAGTTAGCTATCAACATAACAAAGTAGTTAGGTAGCTAGTTGAGTGATTGGGGGGGGGGGGTGAACGCTTTCCAACTTGACTGTACACCAGATGTTTATATAGCTAATGTTACGTACACCATGATCTGCCAAATAACGTCGTTAGCCATCAAAACAAAGACGTATTAACGTTAGCTAGCAAGCGAACCACACTGGCAACCGTAGTTATTTTGGTGACAGGCTAGCTGACACAAGCAATGTCATTCCAAAAATGTCATCTGTATCTGAATAATTCATAGGAACTGTTGCAAATAGTAGTGTTTTACCTTATTGTCGTCAATTTGTGGGGTATTGTTTTGCAGAGCCCACCCTGTTTTCTGTCGTTCTTTTCTTTGTCAATACTGCAGGTCACGCTGTGAATTCTGGGATATCGGAGGGAGAAGGAATTCCGCCAGAGTAGATGAATTACGTCATCAGTGTTCCTACCATGACATTATAATATGGAGTATGGACACACTGTATTTACCTGCTGTTAAAGCCACATTAAATAAAATGTGTCAACTGGGCAAGACTTGATTCCTTGTCAAGCACTATCTTTCTTGATTGAGTTAGTTCATTGCATTATTTTGTTGCATGCTGTCATGTGGCTGGACCACATGGTCTACTTAGAGCCTCAGAGCAGGCCTAGATTCAGTTAACTCTTGACAGAGTCTGAAAGCTTACTCAGTACTGGTGCAATTATAATACTAATACTACTAACAATGGTATCTTAAAGTCACATATTATTTGCTTTAATAACAACCTTTATATATATATATTGGTTATTACACTCTAGACCACTTGTGTAGTGCACAAATGATTCTGAACAGGTGACAGGTCCATGCACCTGTCAATGTGCCTGCATTGATATGTAAACGTTTTATAGGCCAGGGTTGAAAACATTCAACATTTGTGTTCAACAATATAGAGAGTCAACAAATGTCAACATTTTTATTAATTGAGACTTATTGAAACATCAGACTTGCAAAATGCATACACTGTTCATAAACTCTGTAGCCCATAAAGTGATGTTTGTGTGTTGTGTCATCAGTGATTATTATGCAAGATTGCTCACTTCCTGTAACCGATAAAAGGATCTACCGTAAATCTGCATGTAAATGTACTGGCAGCTATCACAGCAGTTTCTTTTACTGCCTGCTACGTTTAGGTTAAGGACAGCAAGTCGACAACCCCTCCCTCTCCGTCATATTCAGCCAAGTACACGAGTCTCTAGTTAAGACAGCCACAAAGTCAAAATTGGCAACGACAAAATAAGCTTATTAGCAGTGTGGTAAGGTTAGATAAATCAATTGTAAGAAGATAAATGGTAGAAATGGGCGGGGTTTAGCCATAATTAGGACTTTGTGGCTGTGTTAACTAGTGACGACCCAACCAGGCAGAGGGGCGGTCGCTGCATATGTCCCTGACCCAAAAAACTAAAAGGTTTTGGTAAACAGTGTGCTCCTACTGTCTTTAAAACGTCTTCTACAGAAATTACACAACGATTCCCAAGTAGCAGAAACATAAGATAAGGAGCCATGATGAGGCAGCAGCAGAACATTCACCTTCGTGCAAGCACGCATTCGCACTGGAGATTTCGCATTTTGCAATATGGCGTTTCGAGGTGCTGCTTGCAAAGAGATTAACACGGAGGGGTAGGGGAGGGAAGGTACGATTATTATCAAAATCGTACGGTGATGCGACTCTCTCGCACCCTCCCCCACCAAGACAGTAAAACGGGAACGAGGGATGGGGGGTCGTCGTCCTTTATGTTCAACTACCCCATACCACTAATTCATACTCGCAAATTATGAGGTCATATTGCTTTTTGAGTATATGTTGTATGTATGTAAAGTCATTACAACGTTATACTATGCAGAATAGAATGGCCATATCATCAATATTTGTATTAATGTATCTTCTTGCAAAAGTACATGGATCCCCTCTCTGAATGATCCTCTGTTTAGCAGAACAGAAGCGAGAAATCATCTCGACCTTATTATTACATATTTATGCACGACAGGGAGTGGCCACTGTGGTCAGGCTCAACCAATACGATCGCAGCGGTGAAAGGAAGGCGTTTCACTCTGTTCGGAAGATAACTTCTCTAACAGCGCTAACCCAGCAGTGCTTAGGAAAGACAGATAGAGTCAGGCAGCGGCAAGGGGTGGCTGTACGACCCTCTTTTGGGGGGGTCTGATTATTACAAAAAAATATACACACATATATGCATGCCCCGGCCGCAAGATAGGTCATATGACGATAATAGTTATTTTAGAAAGCATATAGCTATATATCTATACATTTAAGATGCCTATTTTACTTTTCCTGATAGACACGTCCGCTTCTATGAATCAGCGCACTTATTTGGGTACGACGTATCTGGACATTGCTAAAGGCGCGGTTGAGATCTTTATGAAGGTAAAGAATAATTTTACCCCAATTTTTTTCAGCTTACTATTTGCCTTGATAGTGTTGAGGGTCCCTTTGACATATTCAGTCGAAATTAACATGTATTGTTTCGTTTTCTTTAACAGCTGCGTGCCCGAGACCCGGCTAGTAGAGGCGACAGGTACATGCTAGTTACATTCGATGATCCGCCATACGGAGTTAAGGTAAATAAATACTGTGCAATTGTTTTATATGTGATTAAGGCGCGGATATTTTGCTGACAGTGAGACTTTACTGTCCCTCTGGTTTGTAGCTGCGGGTTGGGTGGCCTCCCGGTGGCGAAAACGGCACATTTTTGTAAAAAATACCCGCAGACCGGTGCAGCGCTGC
Organism: Salvelinus fontinalis; assembly: GCF_029448725.1. Lineage (NCBI taxonomy): Eukaryota > Metazoa > Chordata > Actinopteri > Salmoniformes > Salmonidae > Salvelinus > Salvelinus fontinalis. The sequence goes on from NC_074693.1 coordinate 18,829,235, forward strand.
CTCTGAACATGGCGGACATTTTGCTTTTGTGTTGGGAGAGCTCTCGGGCGCTGAGATGGAGGCGGAGAGATATATTATCTATCGTGACGTCTCTATTTATGTGGGCTAACTCATCCTGGATTGGTCAACTGGCCTGCAGCTCTTCACGAGTCCTCCTGTTGCATTCGTTCTGTGGCTGAACTCTATGCACTCGCATTGGCCAATGTGGACTGGGCGACTCAAACTTATTTGATTTGATAAAACCCCCTTTATCATAGAACATGATAATTTCACACGACACTCAATATTTTCATCTAAATCTGAGTTTATACCGTAAGGTGCCCATTCTGTAGTTTACACTATCATAATTTCATAATGATCAAATGCCCTTATAAAGTGTCAACATCATAACCTCCCCCAGTCTGTATACACACCATCATCATTAAAATGGTTAATGTGAAGGTTAAAGGTTAGGATAGGGAGGTCTCAAGGATCAGGATAGAGATGACCATTTCCCAATGCCCCCACCCTCGGCCTTGCACTCGTAGTATAAACAGGGTCCCTTTTCTTGCTATAAACAGGGCCTTCTCAAATGGAATAAAACATCCTAACCCATGCCAATAATTAAGCAACAAGCAGAGGCAGCAGGATGTAATGTTTACCCAATCGAATTTTATCAAATCAAATTTCATGTAATAATGTGGCATAGGCACATAAGCGCATAAGACTTCTGCCTTATGGGTAGTTATCGACTGTTCTTTCTGCCACCACCATGCAAGCAGTACCGGTGCACCAAATCTGGTAACCAACAGGACCCTGAACAGCTTCTACCCCCATAAGACTGCTAAATAGTTTGTAAAAATAGTTGACCAATAGCTACCCAGACTATCTGCATTGACTCTTTTTGCTCTAACTCTTTTTGACTCATCACATATGCTGCTGTTACTACTGTTTGTTATCTATCTTGTTGCCTTGTTACTATATCCCTACCTATATGTACATATCTACCTTAATTACCTCGTACCCCTGCACATTGACTTGGCGCTGGTACCCCGTGTATATAACCAAGTTATCGTTACTCATTGTGTATTTATTATTACTTTTATTATTACATGTTTTACCTTTTCTATTATTTCTTAATTTTTTCCTCTCTGCAATTTGGGAAGGGCCCGTAAATTAGCATTTCACTGTTAGTTTACACATGTTGTTTATAAGGCATGTGACAAATACAATTTGCTTTGTTTTGATATCCCATTCAACTCTGCCCCAAAGCAGGAAAAGATGGAGTGAAATATGTTCTCCATTTTAGAGTATGTGAGAGGCAGCTAAGACCAAAGCTCTCAAACAATATTTCAATGACAAAGTTATCTCAGTTTACAAAACAATTAGATGTGACTGTTCGAATGAACCCATATGAATCCTGCAGTCACTGCAGCAGCTAGCTTTATCATCGGGATGCCAGTGTAACATTACACCAGAATTAGGAACATGAATAAGCAGTTGGGGCTAACTTGCTGTCAAGTATCTGACAGTATTTTTACATTTTAGTCTTTTAGCAGACACTCTTATCCAGAGTGACTTACAGTTAGTGCATTCATCTTAAGATAACCATGTATTAATCCTGTATGAATTCCCTGTCACATGTCTATTCATGCACTCTTGTTGGGGGATGGGCACATATGTTGTATAGTAGTCAAATGAGTAGTGCTGAAGTGCATTGCATGTAGCCTATGTTATAATGAATGTGTAAAGGCCAAGTGTATGAAACTGCATTGTTGCTTCTTTCATGTGCAATGTTGCCGAGGTGCGGAAGGTGGGCCTGCATCAGTGTATGCTGCTGTAGTTGTGTGGTTTGACAGTGACAGTACTGTAGAGTGGCTTATTCCCTGGCACTTCATTAGCTTTGTCTCTCTGGCAGGTGGCCAGACATCCTCCCAGGGCTTTTCTACACCCCCCTCCCTCCAATGCATACACATATCCCCTCCTCCTTCTCCAGGTCTTCTTCCTCTCCATCCAAGGATAGGTGGTGGTTCATTAGCTATTCCATTTCACATTCCTTGGTGTCAGAGCTTGTTCAGTTTCTGTTTCTGTATTAAATTACCAGATAGGCCTATAAACCTTACTTGTCTTCAGAATTTTCCTTGAGGGCATTTTTCCTGATTTGTTGCGAATTAATGGATTATTATCAAGGGACTTTTGATGAAACTATTCAAAAGCAGAAGTGCTATGCGTTCTGGGAAATAACTAGCTAACTGCATGGCTACTGAAATGTCCCTTGTTTGTTCTAGGCACTTTGGAGAGAAAGCTCCTCCCTGTGTTAGGTTTTGACAACCAGACGAACAGAGTTTGCCCAACAATAACCCAGCCTGTAATGTCTTGCCTACCTTGCCTGGTGAGAGATGGAATCTGACTACAGAACTTCTGCACCTCTACTGAGCAGTGTGGCTGTTTAGCCCTGTTTTATTATTCATAAGCTATTCAGCCGCCAATAAGAGAGGAGTTCCATGGAGATGCTGCTGGATAAAGACAATGCTGTCTTTTCCTCCTCACTCTGACTTCACTTGTTGTCCCGTTCCTGGACCGTCGAGGGGGAGGTCATTCTTCCTCTTCCTCCTCCTGCCCCAGCGCTGACATTTTTTTTCTCACTTGGATTTTGTTTTTCTCTTTCACACTCCTTTCCTCTCTAGAATGACATGTTATTAGGCAGAAGATGTGTACTGTGTGTACGCTATGCATGCTGAAGCAGTTCATCCACGTTCTGTCATAAAGAGCACATGTTCAACTTCATAAAAAAACGTGACAGGGTTGACCGTAAAAGGGTTGACAATTTCATCTTAAATCAGCTATAAATCCCCTTGTTACAGGAGGAATGGAGTCTTGTTGTGTTCAACAAGGAGTGGCAATTGAGTTCATTTTTAAAACATTTCTAGCCTGTCTATCTATGGGTAACAGGGTTGACGTGTTATCTAGCCTGTCTATCTATGGGTAACAGGGTTGACGTGTTATCTAGCCTGTCTATCTATGGGTAACAGGGTTGACGTGTTATCTAGCCTGTCTATCTATGGGTAACAGGGTTGACGTGTTATCTAGCCTGTCTATCTATGGGTAACAGGGTTGACGTGTTTTCTAGCCTGTCTATCTATGGCACAGGTGTCAAACTCATTCCACGGAGGGCCGAGTGTCTGCGGGTTTTCGCTCCTCCCTTGTACTTGATTGATGAATTAACATCACTAATTAGTTAGGAACTCCCCACACCTGGTTGTCTAGGGCTTTATTGAAAGGAAAAACCAAAAACCTGCAGACACTAGGCCCTCCGTGGAATGAGTTTGACACCCCTGATCTATGGGTAACAGGGTTGACGTGTTATCTAGCCTGTCTATCTATGGGTAACAGGGTTGACGTGTTATCTAGCCTGTCTATCTATGGGTAACAGGGTTGACGTGTTATCTAGCCTGTCTATCTATGGGTAACAGGGTTGACGTGTTATCTAGCCTGTCTATCTATGGGTTACAGGGTTGACGTGTTATCTAGCCTGTCTATCTATGGGTAACAGGGTTGACGTGTTATGCTCAACCCACTCAGTTTTCCATCACAAAATGGCCAAAAAAAGTATCTGCTTTTACACTATGATTTGACTATTAGATGTTCAATGTTTCTTTTAAAAAAACATTTAGTAAAAGGAATAGTTTCACCACATTAAAACGAGAGTTCACTTCATGTAATAGCACAGACGCAAATGAATCACTAATCACATGAAATAGATAATAATGTTCAGGAAAGACTTTGTCAAAGCAAGATAACTAGGGCTTTATAATGATGAAAGTGAAATAGTGAAAACTTTTGAAAATGTTGGGGTTAACTGGGTTACAATTTTCCTGGAAATCACAGAAGGTGCATGGGGGGGGACATGTCAATATGCTGAATTTTAGCAAGTCGTTATCCATATAAAAAAATCGGATTAATTGAATAATCCATGTGGTCTATATTACAGGGCACTTCATTTAATATAACAGGCTTTTAAAATGAAATATTGTTGCACAATTTATACTTAAAATAACAAAGGGATGCAAAAGGCAGTCTTTTTGTGGAATGACTCCAAATGTTTAACATTGTGTTATAATCATTCAGGCTTGTGTTTACACATGTCTGACCGGTACATCCAGGGCTGTCATTCACATGCCTAACCGGTACATCCAGGGCTGTCATTCACATGCCTGACCGGTACATCCAGGGCTGTCATTCACATGCCTAACCGGTACATCCAGGGCTGTCATTCACATGCCTAACCGGTACATCCAGGGCTGTCATTCACATGCCTAACCGGTACATCCAGGGCTGTCATTCACATGCCTAACCGGTACATCCAGGGCTGTCATTCACATGCCTAACCGGTACATCCAGGGCTGTCATTCACATGCCTAACCGGTACATCCAGGGCTGTCATTCACATGCCTAACCGGTACATCCAGGGCTGTCATTCACATGCCGGGTTCTGTAGCGGGGTCTGTAGCGGGTCCTATAGCGAGGTCTGTAGCGGGGCCTGTAGCGAGGTCTGTAGCGGGGCCTGTAGCGAGGTCTGTAGCGGGTCCTGTAGCGGGGACTGTAGCGGAGTCTGTAGCGGGGCCTGTAGCGGGGTCTGTAGCGGGTCCTATAGTGAGGTCTGTAGCAGGGCCTGTAGCGAGGTCTGTAGCGGGGCCTGTAGCGAGGTCTGTAGCGGGTCCTGTAGCGGGGCCTGTAGCGGGGCCTGTAGCGGAGTCTGTAGCGGGGCCTGTAGCGAGGTCTGTAGCGGATTCTGTAGCGGGTCCTATAGCGAGGTCTGTAGCGGGGTCTGTAGCGGGGCCTGTAGCGGGGTCTGTAGCGGGGCCTGTAGCGGGGCCTGTAGCGGGGTCTGTAGCGGGGCCTGTAGCGGGGCCTGTAGCGGGGTCTGTACTCGTGTCTGAAACCTACTCCGCTTCACTGGCTGTGAGTCTGTGACCCCTTCCCTTTGCCTTCCATATGATCACAGCTCTTTGGGCTTGTTAAACAGCCTAGCTTTCACTGCAGTGATAGTTCTGATTTCTACCATGCTCACGGTGCTCTCATCTCCTGCTCTCATGACCAGTTAGTTCATCACCACCCTTCTGAGTCAGAAATGCACAATGACATGATGCATCACGTGCCTTCAACCTGGAACATTTTGGTTCTGCTCCTTAACTAAAAGATAATGGGAACTTAATGTTTTTTATTTATAGGAGTCTGCTTTCTCATAAGTGGGGCTTTTGCGTGGAACAAGTTGTTATCTGTCTGTTTATGGAAAGCGGTCTCTTGTCCTGCAGTCAGTGTGTGCAGGAACCCAGCATGACTTAGCCTAGGCCCCAGCTGCTGTATCCTGGCTCATAGACTGCCACTGTTCTATCGGGGTGGGGGGACCTAGCTATATTCAGCTGCTATACCCTGGCTCATAGACTACCACTGTTAAATTGGGGGTGGGGGGGCTTAGCTATATACAGACACAAGTACATATAAAAATGTTTGATAATAAATCATTCATGATGACGTAATCACTTTTTTCATTGTGAATTTGATGTTGTCTTTTTCTTGGCACTCTAACTCTGTGTCTGGGTTGCCGAGAGACATTTGAAGACGATGATGTCAGTGCTACATTCAGGATGTAGGCTAGCTCTATGGCTTGTGTCATGTTGTATTCCTGTTTCACCACATGGCATGAAGCACAGCCCACAAATAAATCACCTACCACAATATAATGTTGAAAATCCAGTCTCAATATTATTATTTTTTCTTTTTATTTTATTTTTTAAAATAAATTTTATCCCCTTTTCCCCCCAATTTTTGTGGTATCCAATCGCTAGTAATTACTATCTTGTCTCATCGCTACAACTCCCGTACGGGCTCGGGAGAGACGAAGGTCGAAAGCCATGCGTCCTCCGAAGCACAACCCAACCTAGCCGCACTGCTTCTTTAACACAGCGCGCCTCCAACCCGGAAGCCAGCCGCACCAATGTGTCGGAGGAAACACCGTGCACCTGGCCCCCTTGGTTAGCGCGCACTGCGCCCGGCCCGCCACAGGAGTCGCTGGAGCGCGATGAGACAAGGATATCCCTACCGGCCAAACCCACCCTAACCCGGACGACGCTAGCCCAATTGTGCGTCGCCCCACGGACCTCCCGGTTGCGGCCGGCTGCGACAGAGCCTGGGCGTGAACCCAGAGACTCTGGTGGCGCAGTTAGCACTGCGATGCAGTGCCCTAGACCACTGCGCCACCCGGGAGGCCCCTCAGTCTCAATATTCTAACCCTTCCCCAAACGTCACAACATCAGCATAGTGGAGCACATTTTTTTCTAATGCATCCTTGACCCTCTTTCACTCTTTTTCATGTCTCCCTCCACCTGTTTTCCCTCTCTTTCCCACCCCACCCACCAGACAAGGTTGTCTTAAAACAAGGGACTCTGGTTGCACACTTATACAGCCTTTAATGAATTGTTGATTTGGAGGGGGGGGGGGGAACGAAGGTTGGGCAGGTAAAATTGAATTACTCTTTCGTTTGAATTATTGAGTGTGAGTTAAGAGTTCTACAGCCTGCCAGTAGGGCTTTGTCTTCAGTTCTACAGCCTGCCAGTAGAGTTTTGTCTTCAGTTCTACAGCCTGCCAGTAGGGCTTTGTCTTCAGTTCTACAGCCTGCCAGTAGAGTTTTGTCTTCAGTTCTACAGCCTGCCAGTAGGGCTTTGTCTTCAGTTCTACAGCCTGCCAGTAGGGCTTTGTCTTCAGTTCTACAGCCTGCCAGTAGGGCTTTGTCTTCAGTTCTACAGCCTGCCAGTAGGGCTTTTGTCTTCAGTTCTACAGCATGCCAGTATGGCTTTGTCTTCAGTTCTACAGCCTGCCAGTAGGGTTTTGTCTTCAGTTCTACAGCCTGCCAGTGAGGATTTGTCTTCAGTTCTACAGCCTGCCAGTAGGCTTTGTCTTCAGTTCTACAGCCTGTCAGTAGAGTTTTGTCTTCAGTTCTACAGCCTGCCAGTAGAGTTTTGTCTTCAGTTCTACAGCCTGCCAGTAGAGCTTTGTTTTCAATTCTACAGCCTGCCAGTAGGGCTTTGTCTTCAGTTCTACGGCCTGACAGTAGGGCTTTTGTCTTCAGTTCTAGAGCCTGCCAGTAGGGTTTTGTCTTAACTTCTACAGCCTTCTTTATTTATTTATTTTTGTTTAACCTTTATTTAACTAGGCAAGTCTGTTAAGAACAAATTCTTATTTACAATGACGGCCTACAGCGGCCAAACCCGGAGGACGCTGGGCCAATTGCATTTCTTCTACAGTGAAGGAATGCAACATGCTACTTCAAATATACAATTGCTTTAGCATTGTTTTATGCTATTTTTCACTACTTCATAAGTACATTGGAGTAAACACATTCTAGAGGTTAGATATAATAACCCATGCCTTGTATCCAAGGACTACAAACACTTAAAAGTTAAGCCAACTCTGTCCTGTTGTATTTCCTGCTCAGTGTCCATGTCACCTCCAAACTCCCACCCTCTATTTCTCTCTTCCTCCTTCTCCTCTCTCTCTATAGGACGCATGGTACCGCTTACGGTGGGGCTGGTAAGCCTGCAGGTCATCCGTAGATTAAGCATAATGCTGTAACAGTAAGGTACTTGACCTCAGTGGAGGAAAGAGCGAAAGCAGCCACTCACACTCCCCTACTAGGCTGCTCTCTTACAGGAAAGCCCCGGTCTCGTGGGAAAGCCCCGGTCTCGTGGGAAAGCCCTGGTCTCATGGGAAAGCCCTGGTCTCGTGGGAAAGCCCTGGTCTCATAGGAAAGCGCTGGTCTCATAGGAAAGCCCTGGTCTCATGGGATGAGCAGCTTCAGGAAGTGCTTCAGCAAGAGCCAATAGTGGCCAGTACTTTGTGTTTTCTGAGATATTTTCTACATTACAAATAGACCTACCATTTTCAAACCAAGCACTCTAAAGGCATAACCTAAGGAAGATGTAATGTCGTAGCTTCATAGTATCATAAACATATTATTTAAAGGGATAGTTTACCTAAATTACAAAATTACACACTGGTTTCCTTACTGTGTAAGTATTCTATGGACAAGGTATGACAGCAATCTATGCTTTGGTTTAGTTTCCCTGGCACTGTTTCCACATGCTAACGTTTTAGCATTTTTGGCACAAATCCCATTCACGTCAAGGGACCGATATTAGCATTTTTTGCGCATCATATCCAAATTAGCTAAAAGTATCTAAAATTGATTGTGAAGCTCAGCAAAGTCACTTATAAATGATTTTAACATGATCCGTGAAAAATGCTAATTTTGGTCCCATGACTTGAATGGGATTTGTGCCACAAATGCTTAAATGTGAGCATGTGGAAACCGTGCCAGCGAAACTAAACCAAAGCATGTATTGCTGTCATACCTTGTCCATAGACTGCTTCCAGGGTAAAGAAACTAATTAGTATTTTGCCATTTGGGTGAACTAACCCTTTAATATAGAGCCTAATGTATGATCAATATCTTTCATCTGTTGTGATAATACATATTTTCTTTAGCCTATATGAGTATGGAGCTGTTACTGTATGTCTTTAACCCAGCACTAATATGTTTAATATGAGTCAGTGTGTTTGTACGTGCCAACATGCCTCTGTGCTCTGGGGTCAATGTAATGTAATACTGTCTGTGTATGTGTGTGTAAGAGTGAGCGTGTGTGTGTTGTGTCCACTTTCATGGCTGGTGTTATGTGGGTTGATCATGCAGTGTATTGTGATGACGCAAGACTCCCTCTGTCTGCCTGAGTATGCAATGTATTGCATTCCCTTCATATGGTGTGTGTGTGTGTGACACACTATCCCTGTGTGTATTTCAGGCGGGCTGGAAGGAGAACCATGCCACGTTTATGAGTGAACTGAAGAACCTGCAGGCGTCTGGACTGACCACTCTGGGTCACGCTCTCCGCGCGGCCTTTGACCTACTCAACCTAAACCGCCTTGTCTCTGGCATCGACAACTATGGACAGGTATTCCTGACACTCACCCCTCTACACCTTTAAATATAACATACTTTAGTATAAAGTACATCACCCAGGTCATAGAAATAGCATGTTTTCCCCCCAACAAATCCTATGGAATATCAGGCAATAGGTAACTTTTTTAAACATATTATTATGCACAAGCATTTTGTACAATAGCATGCAATACAGTGCATATAGATTTGAGGAATATTCCGTTTGTGTATGTATTTGTTTATATCAGCCAATATGAGCAGCATTAGACCATTCGGGCTAGGCTAGCGGTGAGCATCGGGAGTATGTAAATCTTCTTAGTGTTTCTCGGCAGGTAGCATAGTGGTTAGAGCGCTGGGCCAGTACCCGAAAGGTTGCTGGATCAAATCCCCGAGCTGACAAGGTAAAAATCTGTAATTCTGCCCCTGAACAAGGCAGTTAACCTACTGTTCCCTGGTAGGCTGTCATTGTAAATAAGAATTTGTTCTTAACTGACTTGCCTAATTAAATAAAGGTTAAACAAATAAAAAAAACAAAAATACAAAAATATACAAAAATAAAAACTTCCTGTTAGTGTGTGTGTTTGTGTGTAAATAAGAGAATGCTGGCGGTAGGAAGCTCAGCAGCTAAGGAGTTGGACCTGTAGCCGAAAGGTGTCCGGTTCGATTCCCGGGCCGGGCGCTAGAAAAAGGGCGGAATTAATCTGGCAACTTGAGGGCTACTCTGGGTTCACACCCTCAAGACATTCCCCTAATGTTGGGCCTTTGAGCAAGGCCCTTAACCCCACAACCCTGTACTCGTCTCAACTGTCTGTTTGGTGTCTGGTGGTAGGGGGCTGAGAACACAACACAATATTTTGTGGTTCTCTGCAACATCTGGACAATAAAGTTGTATTGTATATCACAGGAGGTTGATGGCACATTAATTGGGGAGGACGGGTTTGTGGTAATGGCTGGAGCGGAATTCGTATCAAATACATCAAACGCACAGTTTTCATGTGTTTGATGCCATTCCATTGGCTCCATTCCAGCCATTAGTATGAGCTGTCCTCCCCTCTGTCCTCACAGAGTACCACAACGACAATCATCTCTCAGCCTGACCAACAGCAAACCGTTTTTTTAACCCATGAACTTCCCTGTCTACCCTCAGGGCCGTAACCCGTTCTTTCTGGAGCCGTCGGTGATCATCACCATCACGGATGGGAACAAGCTGACTCACACCTCTGGGGTGCCGGATGAGGTGAGCGAGGACACTGGCCGTTCCTCTGACTGGTTAAATATAAGTCAGAGGCCATGCTCATAAAGCGTCTCAAAGTAAACGTGCTGATCTAGGATCAGGTCCCCCTGTCCATGAAATCTTATTAAGGAAAAACTGATCCTAAGTTAGCACTTCTACTCTGAGAAGCTTGATACATATGGCCCCAGGTTTAAAAGCAGTGGACTGTGGTCCTGGCTAGGTCTAATGAAGAAGGAACAGTTTCACTCTCCAGCCAGTAGAGTTCTACTGTGGTCCTGGCTAGGTCTATTGAAGAAGGAACAGTTTCACTCTCCAGCCAGTAGAGTTCTACTGTGGTCCTGGCTAGGTCTAATGAAGAAGGAACAGTTTCACTCTCCAGCCAGTAGAGTTCTACTGTGGTCCTGGCTAGGTCAAATGAAGAAGGAACAGTTTCACTCTCCAGCCAGTAGAGTTCTACTATGGTCCTGGCTAGTAAGTGAGGCTGTTAAAGAGAGCCCACATTTGAAGCAGGCAGAGAATTCCAGGACATATGATTCTTCATGAGCTGCATGTTATTCAGATGACTCACATTGTCTAAATCGTTATTACACTATATAAGAAGAAACCAACTCACCTGGGCCCAATTACAAGACAAATTAACAAGTCTAGTAACAAGTCCAGTAACAAGACAAATTAAATGCTAATCCAATTTTCACATCTTCCCCACCTCTACATTTGACATTTTAGTAATTTAGCAGACGCTCTTATCCAGAGCGACTTACAGGAGCAATTAGGGTTAAGTGCCTTGCTCAAGGGCACATTGTCATTTTTTGTTGTTGCCTACTGTAGTCGGCTCAGGGATTTGAACCAGCAACATTTCTGTTACTCGCCCAATGCTCATAACTGCTAGGCTAATTGCTGCCACCTCTAACATGCCCCTCTCCCTCCTTTGTGCTCCTCTCTCCCTGTCTCCAGCTCCACCTGCCCCTGACCTCTCCACTGCCAGGCAGTGAGCTGACCAAGGAGCCATTCCGGTGGGACCAGCGTCTCTTCGCCCTGGTGCTGCGTCTCCCTGGGGCAGCCACGCCCGACAGCGAGCAGCTGGGCAGCGTCCCCAACGACGAGTCTGCCATCACCCAGATGTGTGAGGTCACTGGAGGTAGGATGCCCCCCATAGAAATAGTTAACGTCCTGCTTTTACTTCCTGCCCTAGTCCTATGGGTACACTGACAAATGTCTGCCAGTTCACCCATTATGGCATCATTGACTTCAATGGAGACGCCCATTCTACTCATTCTAACTGGCTCTGGGGTTCATTCTAACTGGCTCTCCATGTTCATTTTGCAGTCTTATTGAGAAAGTTAGGAGATTAGAGTAACAGGAAAGTAAGACTCCTCTCTAGACTTTGACTTGTCCTATCAGTGTGAGGCTTGGCGATAACATTATCAGCATGACAATTTTAACAAACATTAACACGGTTCAATTATAGAAGTACCAAAAAAAGGAACAATGTTAAACAATTGTGTGTGTTGTGATGTCAAAATGTGTAATGTATAAAAACACAGACACAAGGTCACAGTCTATATATGCTCTCAACAATTTAATGGGTCAACCAACATTTGGGCACAGAGTACCTTCTTCAGGGTCCAGGCTATGTATCATTTAACATTTGCAATGTTTCCAGAGACTGGAAATTAAATCTGCAACTATCTATGTATTGTCAATACTTTCTGGAAGATATAGAGTACCAGTCAAAAGTTTGGACACACCTACTCATTCCAGGGTTTTTCTTTATTTTTTACTATTTTCTACATTGTAGAATAATAGTGAAGACATCAGAACTATGAAATAACACACATGGAATCATGTAGTAACCAAAAAGTGTTAAAATCAAAATGTATTTTATATTTGAGATTCTTCAAAGTAGCCACCCTTTGCCTTGATGACAGCTTTGCACAACCTTGGCATTCTCTCAACCAGCTTCATGAGGTATTTACCTGGAATGTATTTCAATTAACAGGTGTGCCTAAAATTTATTTAATTCTTCATGCGTTTGAGCCAGTCAGTTGTGTTGTGACAAGGTAGGGTTGGTATACAGAATATAGCCCTATTTGGTAAAAGACCAAGTCCATATTATGGCAAGAACAGCTCAAATAAGCAAAGAGAAACAACAGTCCATCATTACTTTAAGACATGAAGGTTAGTCAATCCGGAAAATGTAAAGAACTTTGAAAGTTTCTTCAAGTGCAGTCGCAAAACCAATCAAGTGCTATGATGAAACTGCCTCTTATGAGGACCGCCACAGGAATGGAAGACCCAGAGTTACCTCTGCTGCAGAGGATACGTTCATTAGAGTTACCAGCCTCAGAGATTGCAGCCCAAATAAATGTTTCACAGAGTTGAAGAAAGAGACACATCTCAACATCAACTATTCAGAGGAGACTCCGTGAATCAGGCCTTCATGGTCGAATTGCTGCAAAGAAACCACTACTAAAGGACACCAATAATAAGAATAGATTTGCTTGGGCCAAGAAACACGAGCAATGGACATTAGACCGGTGGATATCTGTCCTTTGGTCTGATGCGTCCAAATTTGAGATTTTTGGTTCCGATGTCTTTGTGAGACTCAAGAGTAGGTGAACGGATGATCTCCGCATGTGTGGTTCCCACTGTGAAGCATGGAGGAGGAGGTGTGATGGCGTGGGGGTGCTTTGCTGATGACACTGTCTGTGACTTATTTCGAATTCAAGGCACACTTAACCAGCATGGCTACCACAGCATTCTGCAGCGATACACCATCCCAGCTGGTTTGGGCTTAGTGGGCCTATCATTTGTTTTTCAACAGGACAATGACCCAACACACCTCCAGGCTGTGTAAGGGGTATTTGACCAAGAAGGAGAGTGATGGAGTGCTGCATCAGATGACCTGGCCTCCGCAATCGCCCGACCTCAACCCAATTGAGATGGTTTGGGATGAGTTGGACCGCAGAGTGAAGGAAAAACAGCCAACAAGTGCTCAGCATATGTGGGAACTCCTTCAAGACTGTTGGAAAAGTATTCCAGGTTAAGCTGGTTGAGAGAATGCCAAGAGTGTACAAAGCTGTCACCAAGGCAAAGGGTATCTACTTTGAAGAATCTAAAATATACTTTGATTTGTTAAACACTTTTTTGGTTACTACATGATTCCATATGTGTTATTTCATAGTTTTGATGTCTTCACGATTATTCTACAATGTAGAAAATAGTAAAAATAAAGAAAAACCCTTGAATGACTAGGTGTCCAAACTTTTGACTGAGAGTGTACATGCAGAATAACACTAATGCCGGGACAATACCAGTATCACCATACTCCTTAGTATCATGGCAAGGAAAGAAAACACGAAGGGGCTTTAACCTCTTTAGAAAAACAGCCCCAATGTTGGAAACAAACATCGTTATGTTGTCATCTAGAGTCACACAATAATTTACATACAGACGGTTTTTAAAGGACAAAATAACTGCTTCTTGTTTTAATTCTTGTCATGGAAAAGATATTGCAATACTGGTATCATTATAGCCCTTAATAACAGGTCTTCTCCATCTCTCTGTCTTTGTTCTTCATCCCTCCCACTCTTTCTTTCTCTAGGTCGGTCATACTGTGTACGGACTCAGAGGATGCTGAACCAGTGTCTGGACTCTCTGGTCCAGAAGGTTCTGAGTGGTGTCGTCATTAACTTTGAAAAGACAGGGCCAGATCCGCCTCTGGTAGGCGAAGGTATGTCCTAACAGGAATGCGCTCTAACTTCTTGTGTATGACTATGCGTGTCAATGATGAAGTGTCCTCTGATGGTCTCAAGGTGACTCTCTCTGACACCGCTTGACTGATGTGTTCCAAACAGCTGCTTCTGGCTGTTCTTCTGTTTGTGTTCGGTTGAGAAATGGATACCTCATGTTGTTTGCTTCTACAGATGGTATGGTTGACCCGAGCCGGCCCGTGTTGTCCTTCAGCCCACAGCCCTGGCACAGCTGCCACAAGCTCATCTACGTGCGACCCAACCCCAAGACAGGGGTGCCTGTAGGCCACTGGCCCATCCCTGAGTCCTTCTGGCCGGACCAGAACTCCCCCGCTCTGGTGAGAGGATGCCATTAACCCCACAGTTACTGATGCAGTAACACTAACGCAAGCTCATTAGTCCCTCCATTTTGAAACACTAAGATATTGTTTGTGTGATTATTAAGCAGTCAGTTAATGGGTCAAGTGAAAGAGGATGAGAGTTAAGCATTATGCTCCTCTTAAATCCAGTACTTAGTGTTAAATGTGGCTCTGCACTCTTGCCCTCTGGGACCTATAGTTGTCCTGGCCCTCTGGGACCTATAGTTGTCCTGGCCCTCTGGGACCTATAGTTGTCCTGGCCCTCTGGGACCTATAGTTGTCCTGGCCCTCTGGGACCTATAGTTGTCCTGGCCCTCTGGGACCTATAGTTGTCCTGGCCCTCTGGGACCTATAGTTGTCCTGGCCCTCTGGGACCTATAGTTGTCCTGGCCCTCTGGGACCTATAGTTGTCCTGGCCCTCTGGGACCTATAGTTGTCCTGGCCCTCTGGGACCTGTAGTTGTCCTGGCCTCTGGGACTTATAGTTGTCCAGGCCCTCTGGGACCTGTAGTTGTCCAGGCCCTCTGGGACCTATAGTTGTCCAGGCCCTCTGGGACCTGTAGTTGTCCAGGCCCTCTGGGACCTATAGTTGTCCAGGCCCTCTGGGACCTGTAGTTGTCCAGGCCCTCTGGGACCTTTAGTTGTCCAGGCCCTCTGGGACCTGTAGTTGTCCAGGCCCTCTGGGACCTATAGTTGTCCAGGCCCTCTGGGACCTGTAGTTGTCCAGGCCCTCTGGGACCTGTAGTTGTCCAGGCCCTCTGGGACCTGTAGTTATCCTGGCCCTCTGGGACCTGTAGTTTTCCAGGCCCTCTGGGACCTATAGTTGTCCTGGCCTCTGGGACCTTTAGTTGTCCTGGCCTCTGGGACCTATAGTTGTCCTGGCCCTCTGGGACCTATAGTTGTCCTGGCCCTCTGGGACCTATAGTTGTCAAGGCCCTCTGGTACCTGTAGTTGTCCTGCCCTCTGGGACCTGTAGTCCTGGTCCCCCGGGACCTGTAGTCCTGGCCTTTGAGACCTGTAGTTGTCCTGGCCCTTGGCATCCTGTGAATGATTGCTCCTCACTGTGTCTTTATTGCCAAGAACTGGGGGTGAAGTTTGCTTAGGACTCTCTCTGTGTTTTTCTTTCTCTCTGTATATTGACTATCTGTAGTGTTACTGGGGCAGTGCCAAGGACAGAGGGTCAGGGTGGATGCTGACTGACTAGAGTCTGCCAGCTCCATCCTACTGTTTAATGTTCTGTCTCTACTCTCTTTTTCAACCCCCCCCCCCACACACACACACACACACACACACACACACAGTAGTTCCTGTGGTGTCGGCATGGCATTGGTATAGTTTCAGGATGTTTATTTCTCCTCAACAAGGACAGCATTATATGAAATGCTCTAAATGTTCTCTGTCATTCTCTCCCTTTGCCCACCACTAGCCTCCTCGCTCTGCTCACCCTATGGTGCGTTTCACCTGTGTGGACTGTGAGCCCATGGTGATTGACAAGCTACCCTTTGACAAGTACGAACTGGAGCCCTCGCCACTCACCCAGTACATCCTGGAGAGGAAGTCTCCACACATGTGCTGGCAGGTAGGAGAAATGCTCCCACACACAACCTCAAGGAGTTATGGTGTTTGTATTTCTAGTTATGCTGTGGGATGTTGTTTGTGCTGAGCCCTCTCTCGCTTTCGCTCTCTCTCTGCCCCTCTCTTTTTCTTTCTCTGTTTCTCTCTGTCTCTCGCTCCCCCTTTCTTTCTTTCTTTCTTTCTCTCTCTCTCTCTCTCTCTCTCTCTCTCTCTCTCTCTCTCTCTCACGCTCTCTTTCTCTCTCTGTCTCTCTCTGTCTCTCGCTCCCCCCCTCTCTCTCTCATGCTCTCTCTTTCTCTCTCTGTCTCTCTCTATCTCTCGCTCCCCTCTCTCTCTCTGTCTCTCTATGTCTTTCTCTCTCTCATTCTCTACCCTCCTCACTGCCCCCCCCCCTGTCTCTCTTTCTCTCTTTCTTCCTGTTTCTCCCCTCTCGCTGTCCCCCCCCCCCCATTCTCTCTCTCTCTGTCTCTTTCCCTGCAGGTCTTTGTGAACAGTAGTGGAAAGCACAGTGACCTAGCCCAGCCCTTTGGCTACCTGAAGGCCAGCACCACTCTCTCCTGTGTCAACCTCTTTGTTATGCCTTACAACTACCCAGTTGTTTTGCCACTCCTTGGTAAGTGAGATTGTGGATGTCTTCTATGCTGAAGCTGTAACAGTATACAGCCATACATTAGCGACATTTGTGGGGTGTTTCTGTTATATGTATTTGAAATAGGTATTTAAATTACTTTTGAGTATTTTGTCATTTGTGTTTGGAAGGCCTGAGAACCTGACTAAAATCAACATGTATTTGGAAGGCCTGAGAACCTGACTAAAATCATCAATGTATTTGGAAGGCCTGAGAACCTGACTAAAATCACCATGTATTTGGAAGGCCTGAGTACCTGACTAAAATCTCCATGTATTTGGAAGGCCTGAGAACCTGACTAAAATCACCATGTATTTGGAAGGTCTGAGTACCTGACTAAAATCACCATGTATTTAGAAGGCCTGAGTACCTAAATAAAATCCCCATGTATTTGGAAGGCCTGAGAACCTGAATAAAATCGCCATGTATTTGGAAGGCCTGAGAACCTGACTAAAATCACTATGTATTTGGAAGGCCTGAGAACCTGGCTAAAATCACCATGTATTTGGAAGGCCTGAGAACCTGGCTAAAATCACCATGTATTTGGAAGGCCTGAGAACCTGACTAAAATCATCAATGTATTTGGAAGGCCTGAGAACCTGGCTAAAATCACCATGTATTTGGAAGGCCTGAGAACCCGACTAAAATCATCAATGTATTTGGAAGGCCTGAGTACCTGACTAAAATCCCCATGTATTTGGAACACCTGAGAACCTGACTAAAATCCCCATGTATTTGGAAGGCCTGAGTACCTGACTAAAATCCCCATTTGTGTTTGGAAGGCCTGAGAACCTGACTAAAATCCCCATGTATTTGGAAGGCCTGAGAACCTGACTAAAATCACCATGTATTTGGAAGGTCTGAGTACCTGACTAAAATCACCATGTATTTAGAAGGCCTGAGTACCTAAATAAAATCCCCATGTATTTGGAAGGCCTGAGAACCTGAATAAAATCCCCATGTATTTGGAAGGCCTGAGAACCTGAATAAAATCCCCATGTATTTGGAAGGCCTGAGAACCTGACTAAAATCCCCATGTATTTGGAAGGCCTGAGTACCTGACTAAAATCACCATGTAATTGGAAGGCCTGAGTACCTAACCAAAATCCCAATGTATTTGGAACGCCTGAGTACATGACCAAAATCCCCATGTATTTGTAAGAACATACTTCAGAGAATGGTATTTTGTATTTTCAAAATATATTATAATGCTTCAGAATTTTGATGCCCCATATCACCCCAAATTTGCTGCATTGGTTTAAGAAATGTTAGGTCACTAACGTGTTGCCCTGAGAGGTTTTGGTGGAGGAGGAGCAAGGATAGTGCCGTGAATATGGTCCCAAAGGTGGAAGTGAACTCTTGTTTTTTGTTATTGCCATACTATCACTACACTCTCTGTCATTTGGGAAGTGATTCCTGTGCCTCAACTTTATGTCAAACCCCTTTATGCCTCCATCTGCTCCTCTGATTAAATGATACTCATGGTAAGGCATGGAATCTAATTTCTGACACCAATGCAGTGTATGTTGAGTAATAGGGGCCACAAAGCTCTGAAGACTAACAATATATGAAGTGGGATATTGGTACTGTTTATAGCGTGTAAACCGAAGGTCACATGTTGTTTTACGTGCAAATGTATGTATTTCAATTAAATAAATAAAAAATACCCAGTTTTGTGTAGATTATTTTGATACATTGGTCTTTAGGGTATTTTGTAACAAGATACTTTCTGATTGCCAATCTCTGGGTGTTCTTGGATGATCAGGTCTTTTTCCTCTTCCCAACCCCCAACCCTGCTGTCTTCACAGATGACCTGTTTAAAGTGCACAAACTGAAGCCAAACCTAAAGTGGCGGCAGGCCTTTGAGATCTACCTGAAGACCATGCCTCCTTACTTTCTCTTGGTAATGTACTGTTCTTGGTCAATGTCATATATGTAAATATATATTTGTATCCATATGTGCTATATGTATTTCATGTTTGTTTGATGGTGATGCACTTTCTCTATGGGCTCTCTGTGTTTCCATACAGCCATTGAAGAAGGCACTGAGAATGATGGGAGCGCCCAACCTCATCTCCGACAACATGGACTGTGGCCTCAGCTACAGTGTCATCTCCTACCTAAAGAAGCTTAGCCAGCAGGTGGGGCTTCCCTTCACCTGGGTAGCATCCTAAATGGCACCCTATTCTCTATGTAGTGCACTACTTTGACCAGGGCCCAAAGTAGTACACTATATAAGGAATAGGGTCCCATTTGGGATGCACAACTAGACTTAGTATATATCTATAGCTTTCAAAGTTTGTACAACGTGATACGTGTTTAACAAGGGTCACTTATGTAGGTCTGAATACACTTTAGGAGCACACCCAGCTGGTGTGAATTAGTGAATAAAGAACCTGTCTTTGTCTCTTTCTCTGTCTGCAGGCAAAGATGGAGTCGGATCGCCTGATCGTGTCTGTAGGGAAGAAGGCTCCCCAAGAGACTGGGATAAAGGTGAAGAACCACTCCAACACCCTGTCCCTGGCCCACCGCAAAGACTTCAAGCAGCTCCTGCAGGGTATCACCGGAGAGATGTCCCTCCGCCTTGCAGACATCAACTTCAAGGAGTTTGCCGGCTTTCAGATTGCACTGCTCAACAAGGTACAGAACCGGCAGGGTGAAACTCTGAGATGCCTGAGAGGATAACTGTATCCCAAATGGCACCCTATGCCATACAGTGGGGAGAACAAGTATTTGATACACTGCCGATTTTGCAGGTTTTCCTACTTACAAAGCATGTAGAGGTCTGTAATTTTTATCATAGGTACACTTCAACTGTGAGAGACGGAATCTAAAACAAAAATCCAGAAAATTACATTGTATGATTTTTAAGTAATTAATTTGCATTTTATTGCATGACATAAGTATTTGATACATCAGAAAGCAGAACTTAATATTTGGTACAGAAACCTTTGTTTGCAATTACAGAGATCATACGTTTCCTGTAGTTCTTGACCAGGTTTGCACACACTTTTGGCCCACTCCTCCATACAGACCTTCTCCAGATCCTTCAGGTTTCGGGGCTGTCGCTGGGCAATACGGACTTTCAGCTCACTCCAAAGATTTACTATTGGGTTCAGGTCTGGAGACTGGCTAGGCCACTCCAGGACCTTGAGATGCTTCTTACGGAGCCACTCCTTAGTTGCCCTGGCTGTGTGTTTCGGGTCGTTGTCATGCTGGAAGACCCAGCCACGACCCATCTTCAACGCTCTTACTGAGGGAAGGAGGTTGTTGGCCAAGATCTCGCGATACATGTCCCCAACCATCCTCCCCTCAATACGGTGCAGTCGTGCTGTCCCCTTTGCAGAAAAGCATCCCCAAAGAATGATGTTTCCACCTCCATGCTTCACGGTTGGGATGGTGTTCTTGGGGTTGTACTCATCCTCCTTCTTCCTCCAAACACGGCGAGTAAAGTTTAGACCAAAAAGCTCTATTTTTGTCTCATTAGACCACATGACCTCCTTCCATTCCTCCTCTGGATCATCCAGATGGTCATTGGCAAACTTCAGATGGGCCTGGACATGCGCTGGATTGAGCAGGGGGACCTTGCGTGCGCTGCGGGATTTTAATCCATGACGGCGTAGTGTGTTACTAATGGTTTTCTTTGAGACTGTGGTCCCAGCTTTCTTCAGGTCATTGACCAGGTCCTGCCGTGTAGTTTTGGGCTGATCCCTCACACCTTCCTCATGATCATTGATGCACCACGAGGTGAGATCTTGCATGGAGCCCCAGACCGAGGATGATTGACCGTCATCTTGAACTTCTTCCATTTTCTAATAATTGCACCAACAGTTGTTGCCTTCTCACCAAGCTACTTGCCTATTGTCCTGTAGCCCATCCCAGCCTTGTGCAGGTCTACAACTTTATCCCTGATGTCCTTACACAGCTCTCTGGTCTTGGCCATTGTGGAGAGGTTGGAGTCTGTTTGATTGAGTGTGTGGACAGGTGTCTTTTATACAGGTAACTAGTTCAAACAGGTGCAGTTAATACAGGTAATGAGGGGAGAACAGGAGGGCTTCTTAAAGAAAAACTAACAGGTCTGTGAGAGCCGGAATTCTTACTGGTTGGTAGGTGATCAAATACTTATGTCATGCAATAAAATGCAAATTAATTACTTAAAAATCATACAATGTGATTTTCTGGATTTTTGTTTTAGATTCCGTCTCTCACAGTTGAAGTGTACTACCTATGATAAAAATTACAGACCTCTACATGCTTTGTAAGTAGGAAAACCTGCAAAATCGGCAGTGTATCAAATACTTGTTCTCCCCACTGTATATAGTGCACAACTTTTGACCAGAGCCCAGTGAATAGGGTTCCATTTGGGACGCAGACGATGTTCCTAGATTGAAGTGGCAGACAGGGTTTCTGTATCTCATTACTTCCGATCTCCTCAGGATCTAAAGCCTCAGGCGTATCGGAACGCCTATGACATCCCAAGACGGAACCTTCTGGATCAGCTGACACGGATGCGCTCCAACCTTCTGAGGACTACTCAGAAACTTATCAGAGGACAAGATGAAGGTAGGCAGGCTTGAAAGCTGCTTAACCCCCTAGAGTCGGTTGATGCACTGGTGCGTCAATCTAAGTTACATAACAAAAAAATCCCCATCAAAATCCGTCAGTTTAAGCTAGAGATATCAGTTTTTTTGCATTGGATGCTTCTCAATCCACCGCATCTGCCCGCCAGTGTCGCACTTCTGCATCTGAGGTGAAAGGTGACAGAGCTAGAGCGGTGTTTGTCAGACCATGAGACATCCTGAAAATCAGTCTTTTCATGTAAACGTCTGAAGCGTCCGAATGGTTTGACCTACAAACTTTTACTCTACGGCCCCCACCAAGTGTCAGGAGAGTTGTCGGTACTGACGATGTGCCACCTTCTGTTTGGTAGCGTCCGAACCATTTGGGCTACAAACCCCATTGTGGAAAGGGGAGATTCTCATGAACATGATGGTGTTCTCTGTTTTTGCTCTACGACCCCCACAAGTGTCATGGGACTTGTCTGAAATTAACCGGTACATTTTTAAAAAATAAATGGAAGTATGACGGTAGTTTTGTTCCTACCCAAAAAAAGGGGTTAAATATGTGTAAAAATATATATATATATCTCCTTAGATTTAGGACAGACAGTTCAAAACCTTGCTTCTTATGATTTATTTTGTGACTGTTATTTTGAAATGAATGAATGTGTTATTTAATGTGTTTCTATGGGCTATAGTAGTAAAGGCCAACATCTATATTTTATCAAAACATTGTTTTATATTATTATTTATACCTAAAGAGGTCCTAAAATTCCAAATCAAACAGCTAAATGATCCATAGTAAAATTCCATGTCAGCTTAGTGCCCCTCCCCCAACGGTTTAGAATCTAAAGAATGAATCAGCAGTTAGATTATTCTTGTCAGTCTATTGACTACAGTATGAAAAGATTATGTAAGAAGTGGAAAAATGTCACATGAACTGTTGATACTAGCCACCCTAAGAATGTATTTATATGGTAAATGAATGAATACAACAGTGGGCTTTAATGCTGATTGAAATGAAATGAATTTGTTTTGACATTGAGTATGTGCTGGTTGTTAGACTACCTTCACAGTATACCCATGGTTCAGATGGGCAACTATCAGGAGTATCTAAAGATGATGCCGTCTCCTCTGAGAGAGATCGACCCTGACCAACCCAAACGCCTGCACACCTTCGGCAACCCATTCAAACAGGACAAGAAGGTACAAACATACACACGCACACACAGCAGAGATCAGCAAAAAAAAAAACAGCAGTGATAATAGTGTGACATCATCATTCTACAACCACTTGGTTTGTTTGTTCTTGATCCCAGGGGATGATGATTGATGAGGCAGATGAGTTTGTAACGGGTCCCCAAAGCAAGAAGAGAGGCATTACGGGGGACCCCAACTCGGGGGCTGCTCTGAAGAGAAGGCGGAGTATGTCCCCTTTATTGCGTCGACCCCAGACTCCACCAATCATCACCAACCATGTAGTGGGGAAGGGGTCCAATGGGAACGGGGCCCAGGGCCAGGATGGCATCATCAAGCCCATCCCACTGCACAAAGGTAGGGGTGAGTTGCTGAGGCTTCGGACCTGACTGTCTCTCTGATGCCGACTGACTGGATCCCTCCGAGACCATGAACACTTCCTCTTCTCTCGATACCATCTGAACTGCATCAACTCCCAGAGAAATTCCCTTCCATCCTGACTGACACTTAAACATTTGTTTTTGTTTAAATAATGTTTTTAATGATATGTTGTATGCTCATGGATTTCAGTTTGTATTGATTGCTATATGAGTGTAATAGAACTGGACACATACAGTATGGAAATGGCAGATCTCAGTCTACTGAAAGTGTTAGTTAGTGGTCAGAAAATGACATGCAGACATAAAACTTTAACCTCAATATAAAATGGATCTTCATTTAAAACAGTTTCCCTGTTGAGGGTGTTCATCATCTTGATAATGTCGTGAAATGTGCTCTTCTGCCCCCCACAGGAGCAGTGGGGAACAGCGTGCTGGGCACAGAGAGTAACGGGGAGGGGGGTGTGGGGCCTGAATCAGGGGACGGCTGGCCTGGAATGGTGGTGGACGGTGTGGGAGGGGGCACAAATGCACTCATCCTGGAGGAGAGAGAGAGTGAGAGGCCTGGGATGTGTGCGGGGGACAGTGGGGAGGACAGTGGCGTGGAGGAGGACAGGTTAGGGGAGGGTGGCCTGGATGAGCGGCCCCCCTCAGAGAGACAGCAGCAAGGCTGTGAGGGGGACCAGGAGGGAGAGCTGGAGGGAGATGAAAATGGAGCAGACCAAGCTGAGCCTGAGGCGGTCACCATAGCCCCACTAGATGGCAGCAATGCTGAGCTGCGCACACGGGTCATCAAGGAGGTCCGCAAACCTGGCCGCAGTGAGTAGTGATACACATACTACTTAGAAGAGTACTGAGTAGTGATACACATACTACTTAGAAGAGTACTGAGTCGTGATACACATACTACTTAGAAGAGTGCTGAGTCGTGATACACATACTACTTAGAAGAGTACTGAGTCGTGATACACATACTACTTAGAAGAGTGCTGAGTCGTGTCCCAAAGGGCACCCTATTCCCTTTATAGTGTAGAGAAGTCCCTTATCTTCCATCTGCTGGACCACCTCCACTGACCCTTGACTGTGCCTGTCCTTTTTCCCAGACTATGAGACCATATTCAGGCTGCTGGAGGAGGTGAAGGGGTCTGTGACGGTCCAGAGGTACTTCATCCATCACGCGATCAAGGAGGCTGCCAGGTGAGACCCACTGTCTGTCTGTCTGTCTGTTCATACCAGACTACCCACAGTACAGACTGACCCACCGTCTGTCTGTCTACACCAGACTACCCACAGTACAGACTGACCCACCGTCTGTCTGTCTACACCAGACTACCCACAGTACAGACTGAGAACAATGAAAACAACACAGTGTAACTAAGCTCCACTCTGTAGGAGAATATTTCTGCAATCTTGCTTTCATCATTCATTCATTATATTAATTTTCAGCAAGGGTGGTTACATCGGTCTGTGTGATATTTGGAAATAAAAAATGCTAGTGTCCAACTTAAGATAAGGACACTGTTCTTAATTTAAAAGCATAGTAATTCTTAATGTAAAAGCATAGTAATTCTTAATTTGACAGCATAGTAGTTCTTAATTTACCATATAGTAATTCTTAATTAGAAAGCATAGTAATTCTTAATTTGAAAGTATGCTCAAAATGATTTGAAAGCATAGTAACCTACTTACTTCACTGCTGTTACCCATTTAGAGCTCTATCTGCGATTCCTCCCCAGGTTTAGTGCTGTCAGTACACTGTACACTGCAGACATAAATTGTGGGCCATAAGTCCATTGCAGTCATTATTCTGCTTCGTCAAAGCAGTCGTTGCATCCGGTCGTATAACACCTCCACTGCAATGCCGTTGCAAACCTCATGGCCTCTGTTTCCTTCCATTTTTCCTCTGTACTTATTTCTTTCCATCCCTTTCCCCCCTATCTCTTTCTCTCTCTTTCTCTCTCTCTCTCTCTCTCTTTCCTCTCCTCCCAGGTTTAAGAAGCGGGTGCTGATCCAGCAGTTGGAGACAGCTCTGGAGTTGATTGAGGAGAAGGAGCTGCAGCTCCCTGCTGTCCGCCTTTACAACGACCATGGTAGATAGTGAAGAAGTGGCCTGCAGAGGTCCCTACTCAGAAACACAAAGACATGTACAGGAACAGGGTACTCTCCTTCACAAGACATGGACAGGAACAGGGTACTCTCCTTCACAAGACATGTACAGGAACAGGGTACTCTCCTTCACAGACATGTACAGGAACAGGGTACTCTCCTTCACAAGACATGTACAGGAACAGGGTACTCTCCTTCACAAGACATGGACAGGAACAGGGTACTCTCCTTCACAAGACATGGACAGGAACAGGGTACTCTCCTTCACAAGACATGGACAGGAACAGGGTACTCTCCTTCACAAGACATGGACAGGAACAGGGTACTCTCCTTCACAGACATGTACAGGAACAGGGTGCTCTCCTTCACAAGACATGGACAGGAACAGGGTACTCTCCTTCACAAGACATGTACAGGAACAAGGTACTCTCCTTCACAGACATGTACAGGAACAGGGTGCTCTCCTTCACAAGACATGGACAGGAACAGGGTACTCTCCTTCACAGACATGTACAGGAACAGGGTGCTCTCCTTCACAAGACATGGACAGGAACAGGGTACTCTCCTTCACAAGACATGTACAGGAACAGGGTACTCTCCTTCACAAGACATGGACAGGAACAGGGTACTCTCCTTCACAAGACATGGACAGGAACAGGGTACTCTCCTGATTTACACATGGTCCAACAACACCCCATAGGATGTAAAGTTGGGTGTTGAATGGAGAGAAAGAAGGAGGCAATATAGGAGACGACAGAGAGCTGAGGTCCCTCCCTATCTATGTGTTGTGACATTGTGCCTCAACAGCACTCACACATGGAGATGGAAGGGTCAGGGGTTATAATTTGGGAGGGAGGAGGAGGGTAGGGCCAGAGCCAGACCAATGTGGGGATAAGTTAAGAGACTCTGGATGTAATCCACTCCATTAGTGACTGCTGCCATTGCTGACCATATGGCTAATTCAGTTTGTCCACAGAAATTCAGTCATTCACACACACACACACACACACACACACACACACACACACACACACACACACACACACACACACACACACACACACACACACACACACACACACACACACACACACACACACACACACACACACACACACACACACACACACCATAGACTTAGATAGACATCGCATCAATGAATCTATCTCTTTATGCCGTCTGTGAGAGCATGGGCAGTGCCATTGAGGCCATCTCCATTTTGAAGTAGCCCATTTTCTTATTCTACTACTTCTATGAGTTGGTAAACAAACTGAAAGGGCGCATACTGTCCTCTAGAGTGTGTTGTTTGAACAGGTATAAAGCCAAGGTTTTGCTCACAAGTGTAATTATTTGGCTTGTCCCTTCATGTGATCCTTCCTTAACCCATAGGTAGTCCCACCCAGTTGACTACTTCAAAATGGTGAAAGTCCTTAATGGCGCTGCCCATGCTCAAACTGGCTTTTGGGAACTAGTTCTCTATTTATCTCTATGACAGACACACACACCTTTTGAATCAGGTCTTGCACACACTGTAGTGCAGTTCTGATTAGTCATTATAGGACAGGAAGGATTTTTCATGTGAGGCATGTAATAATGGAACTCTTATTACAGCAATTTTACATGTAGTGTAATTACTAGTAATACTGGTAATGACTATTGACAATACAGCTGTAGGACAAATGTGCTCACATTACAGTTTAGAGCAATAAGGATATCTGCCAACTGATCAGAAGGTTTAACATTAGCCTATTTATGTTTGGCCTAGAAATATACATTTGATGTAAGAAACACACTGTGTACTGACTACATAGGTGTTGTGGCTCACATGAGAAATCTGATCTACCTCAAGTCTTCTAGGTGTTGGAGTGCTGTGGGTATTTTGTGTTGCATGGGCCTGCAGGAAAATAATACCATGTCAAATGACATACTGACCTAAGATGCCCTCCATGGATCAACTGTCCCAGCATGGGAGCTGTCCTCAAAGCAATAGCACACTTCATGTAGGCTATGTTCAGAACGTGTGGACTTGGTTCAATAAAACATTGGTGCAGTCACTGAGAGGACGCCAGCTGTTGGGGTCCATCTTGAGGGTCTGGACTGGAGCCTGGCCTGCTGTCTCCACTCTCTCTCTCTCCCTGCCTTCTCCTCGGCACTCTAGTGCATTATATACGGAATAGGGTGCCATTTTGGAAGCACCCTGAGTGTCACAGTCTCCCCATTGATTCTCTGCTCCCCGTTTGTCGGTCACCTTTTTCTGGACTAGCACAGCTGGGGAACAACCAACCTTCTGTATTTCAGAGAACAAACACAAGCTACCCATTTCTCTTTTGTCTTCCCCCCCAAAGTTTCTTTTCTTAAAATGAAAGATTGTATTTTATTGTTCATAAATCTAAACTATTTTTGGATGGTGTTCATACCAGAACATAAAAAAAGAGAATATTTTGAGAGTAAAAATTGTATAAAGGCCATTTTGTTAACTGTTATATATAAAATTTAAAATGTACAATTCTTTTTTAAATAAACATAAAATAAAAGAAACAAATTACAAAATGTACTATGAAGTGTATTATTAAATATGTTGTGCACTTATTAGTAAGTGGAATTGTGTCATGTCCAATTGCTTGTTGAAAATGTAACAAGTTCGGTCGTCTGGGTTATCGTTGAGCTTTCAGTCGGGAAAGTTTCTGATTTTAAACTTGTACATCTAATCATGTCTACGTTCAAAATGGCACCCTTTTTGTCAAGGGACCATACGGCTCTGGTCTAAAGTATTGCACTATTTAGGGAAAATGGTGCCAATTGGGACGTACATGTATTACAGCCTTGACTGAGAGCCCTGAAGTATCAATCTGTAACCTAACTACTGCATCCTGACCCACAGATATACACTACATGACTAAATGTATGTGGACACCTGCTCGTCAAACATCTCATTCCATAATCATATGGAGTTGGTCCCCCTTTCCTACTAGAACAGCCTCCACTCTTCTGGGAAGGCTTTCCACTAGATGTTGGAACATTACTGTGGGGACTTGCTTCCATTCAGCCACAAGAGCATTAGTGAGGTCAGGCACTGATGTTGGCCGATTAAGCCTGGCTCGCTGTCGGTGTTCCAATTCATCCCAAAAGTGTTCGATGGAGTTGAGGTCGGGGCTCTGCAGGCCAGTCAAGTTCTTCCACACACCGATCTTGACCAACCATTTCTGTATGGACCTCGCATGGTGCACGGTGGCATTGTCATGCTGAAACAGGAAAGGGCCTTCACCAAACTGTTGCCACAAAGTTGGAAGCACAGAATCGTCTAGAATGTCATTGTATGCTGTAGCGTTAGGATTTCTCTTCACTGGAACTAAAGGGCCTAGCCCAAACCATGAAAAACAGCCCCAGACCATTATTCCTCCTCCACCAAGCTTTACAGTTGGCACTATGCATTGGGGCAGGTAGTGTTCTTCTAATATCTGCCAAACCTAGATTTGTCCGTTGGACTTCCAGATGGTGAAGTGTGAGTCATCGTGTTTCCACTGCTCCAGAGTCCAATGGCAGCGAGCTTTACACCACTCCAGCCGACGCTTGGCTTTGAGCATGGCTTAGGCTGCTCAGCAATGGAAACCCATTTTGTGAAGCTCCCGATGAACAGTTATTGTGCTGATGCTGCTTCCAGAGGCAGTTTGGAACTCGGTAGCGCAACAGAAGATTTTGACGCGCTACGTGTGGTCCTGTTCGACGGTCCAGTTCTGTCAGCTCGTGTGGCCTACATTTTGCGGTTGAGCCGTTGTTGCTCCTAGACATTTCCACTTCACAAACCGTAGAGCTGCCACTTTCAAGGAGTGGGACTCTAACCCGAAAGCTTATAAGAAATCCCGCTATGCCCTCCGACGAACCATAAAACAGGCAAAGTGTCAGTACAGGACTAAGATCGAACCGTACTACACCGGCTCCAACGCTTGTCAGATGTGGCAGGGCTTGCAAACTATTACAGACTACAAAGGGAAGCACAGCCGAGAGCTGTCGAGTGACACGAGCCTACCAGAGGAGCTAAATAACTTCTATGCTCGCTTCGAGGCAAGTAACACTGAAACATGCATGAGAGCATCAGCTGTTCCCGGACGACTGTGTGAGTCTGTAATACCAACATGTTTCAAGCAGACCACCATAGTCCCTGTGCCCAAGAACACTAAGGTAACCTGCCTAAATGACTACCGACCCATAGCACTCACGTCTGTAGCCATGAAATGCTTTGAAAGGCTGGTCATGGCTCACATCAACACCATTATCCCAGAAACCGTAGACTCACTCCAATTTGCATACCGTACTAACAGATCCACAGATGATGCAATCTCTAGTGCACTCCACACTGCCCTTTCACACCTGGACAAAAGGAACACCTATATGAGAATGCTTTTCATTGACTACAGCTCAGCATTCAACACCATAGTGTCCTCAAAGCTCATCACTAAGCTAAGGACCCTGGGACTTAACACCTCCCTCTGCAACTGGATCCTGGACTTCCTGACGGGCCGCCCCCAGGTGATAAGGGTAGGTAACAACACATCTGACACGCTGATCCTCAACACGGGGGGCCTTCAGGGGTGCGTGCTCAGTCCCCTCATGTACTCCTTGTTCACTCATAACTGCACGGCCAGGCACGACTCCAACACCATCATTAAGTTTTCTGACAAACAGTGGTAGGCCTGATCACAGTCAACGATGAGACAGCCTATAGGGAGGTCAGAAACCTGACCGTGTGGTGCAAGGACAACAACCTCTCCCTCAACATGATCAAGACAAAGGAGATGATCGTGGACTACAGGAAAAGGAGGACAAACACGCCCCCATTCTCATCGACGGGACTGTAGTGGAGCAGGTTGAGAGCTTCTAGTTCCTTGGCGTCCACATCACTAACAAACTAACATGGTCCAAGCACACCAGACAGTCGTGAAGAGGGCATGACAAAACCTATTCCCTCACAGGAGACTGAAATTATTTGGCATGGGTCCTCAGATCTTCAAAAGGTTTTACAGCTGCACCATCGAGAGCATCCTGAAGGGGTATGGCAACCTGTCGGCCTCCGACCGCAAGGCACTACAGAGAGTAGTGCCTACGGCCCAGTACATCACCGGGCCAAGCTTCTTGCCATCCAGGACCTCTATACCAGGCGGTGTCAGAGGAAGGCCCTAAAAATTGTCAAAGACTCCAGCCACCCTAGTCATAGACTGTTCTCTCTGCTACCGCATGGCAAGCGGTACCGGAGCGCCAAGTCTAGGTCCAAGAGGCTTCTAAACAGCTTCTACCCCTTCTAAGCCATAAGACTCCTGAACAGCTAATCAAATGGCAACCCGAACTATTTGCATTGCCCTCCCCCCACCCTCTTCTACACTGCTGCTACTCTGTTATTATCTGTGCATAGTCACTTTAATAACTCTACCTACATGTACATATTACCTCAATTACCTCGACACCGGTGCCTCCGCACATTGACTCTGTACCGGTACTCCTGTATATAGCCTCCACATTTACTCTGTACCAGTGCCCCCTGTATATAGCCTCCACATTGACTCTGTACCAGTGCCCCCTGTATATAGCCTCCACATTGACTCTGTACCGGTACCCCCTGTATATAGCCTCCACATTTACTCTGTACCAGTGCCCCCTGTATATAGCCTCCACATTGACTCTGCACCAGTGCCCCCTGTATATAGACTCCACATTGACTCTGTACCGGTACCCCCTGTATATAGCCTCCACATTGACTCTGTACCAGTGCCCCCTGTATATAGCCTCCACATTGACTCTGTACCAGTGCCCCCTGTATATAGACTCCACATTGACTCTGTACCAGTGCCCCCTGTATATAGCCTCCACATTGACTCTGTACCAGTACCCCCTGTATATAGCCCTGCTAGTGTTCTTTACTGCTGCTCTTTAATTATTATTTTTTATTAAAACTACATTGTTGGTGAAGGGCTTGTAAAATAAGCATTTCACTGTATGGTCAGGCAGCAGGTATCCTAATGGTTAGAGCATTGGACCAGTAACAGGAAGGTTGCTGGATCGAATCCCCGAGCTGACAATGTAAAAAATCTGTCGTTGTGCCCCTGAATAAGGCAGTTAACCCACTGTTCCTCGGTAGGCCGTCATTGGAAAGAAGAATTTGTTCTTAACTGACTTGCCTAGTTAAATTTAAAATACGTTTACACTTGTTGTATTCGGCACATGACAAATAAAATTTCGTTGACCAGAGCAGCTCTACAAGGGCAGAAATATGACGAACTGACTTGTTGGAAAGGTGGCAACCTATGACGGTGTCACATTGAAAGTCACTGAGCTCTTCAGCAAGGCCGTTCTGCCAATGTTAGGCTATGGAGATTGTATGGCTGTGTGCTCAATTTTATGCAACGGGTGAGGCTGAAATAGCCAAACCCACTAATATAAAGGAGTGTACACATACTTTCGTATATATAAACTGTAGTGTATGTGCAAGACATTACATGCATTTAGTTCCCTTTGACCAATAAATGCAGAAATAAAATGCATCAAAAGAACATGCATCCTGACATTGATAAAATCTCAGTATGATTTTATTAAGTTAAAAACGGAGTTAATCTTAACCAAAATGTAAAATGAAGAAAAAAAATACATCGCCTCAAATTAATGTACCATTAGTCTCTACTTAGTGTTCATAGTATCATTAGCATTTCTGGAACACTGCCTTACTCTGCTTTCCATGCTGCACCCTTCAGGCTTGACGTTTGTGACTCCGACTGTAATAACTCTTTATTGCATACAGAATAAGCTCAAAAGCCTAATTTCAAACTCCAGGAGATCAGGGGTGTAATCATTTAAACAAGAGTGTTTCAATTGGACAAATTCAGATTAGTCCCTCCTCGCTTCATTTGCTTCCATTTAAGAAACGTTTTGCAACAGATCGGCATAATGAATGGTCATGAATTCTTTAACTGAAGTGAAGGCTTTTTACTCCATAAAACAAATCTCATGTCTCCAGATAAAATATGAAATAAATAGTTCCAGACAGCTGCTCATGATAGACATATGTGTGGCAAACGAAACATAAAACATTCTATTATGCCCCTTGTCCAACAAAGGGGAACATTTCCCCCATGCTGTTAGGAAGGGGTAGGGGGATGAGGTGTCAAATCCTTACAACTCCTAAGCAATAACAATTATATACAAACAAATGCCTGAAAAACTGAGGGGTTGGTTGGCACAGTCAGGAGTTAAATATGGTAACCACATTTATGGAAAGATGCAAATTTGTACAGCATATTAATATATGTACAAAGACAAATTAAAAGTGGGATAAATTACCCTCCATCTAACCAATAAGCTCATCTGCACAGAAATAAAGACATGTGGGCAGAGAAGGCCAGTCTCAGTGCAAATGCTCCAGCTTGCGAAGCCGCAGGGGGTTGGGCAGGGCCTGTGGGTTCGGGACAGCGGAAGCCTCTTGGTCGGGGGAGCGGAAGAGCACCCTACCCCGATGATTGAACATGTAGAAAGATGGGTGGTTCCTCAACGTGTCAAATGTCCTGAGAAATGGGAAGAGGGCATTGAGTCAAGTTTAAACTATACTCATTATGTTTTCAGTGAGATGGGTCAATAACATAGGGCTATCCATATAGGAAAGTCTATGACTAATATGAAATGGTGGCTTACTTGTTTTTCAGCTCTGAGGAGGCATCCATTTCTTTGAACTCTCCCGCGATGTGGACTATACCATAAATGGTCAGAACAAACGCTAACAAAGTCTGTAAGACAATCTGCAAAACAAAATGAAAACAATGTAGCAAACGGAACAATGAATACAATAGATAAACATCAAAGAATAAAATAAATAGAATGTAACTAGCTACAACAGTATTAAATAACTTACATCTACTGGTAGGGTTTCATTTTCTTTTTCTGTCAGACGCATGTAGGATCGATCTGGTGGTAGAAGAGAATAACATTTATCACACTGGAAGCAATGTGGCTACTGTTAAGACCAAAACAAGTTGGTAGCCTAGTTCCATCCATAACAGGGGTATATTCACTCCGCGGTTTGTGGCTAAACGTTTCTTAAACGGAAGCAAACGAAATGGGGAGACCCCTATCTGAATTTGTCAAATAGTTTTTTTTGCAAAACGGAACTGTTTGGACTAATGATTACACCCCAGATGTTGCAATCTAATTTGCATAACTGTTAGATAGTAACTTACTTGGGCTTAGGGAGGATAGCTTCCTTGTTTTCATTTTAACGAAGGCTTAGTTAGTCAATTTAAAAAAGTTATATATTTTATGCTAACATTATACTAACATATCGCGTTGGCAAGCAGACATTGACTGATCTACAAACAATTACTATTTATTTGTAGATCAGTCAGCAGTCGCCTGCACTGTCGAAAAGCCCATTGTTAGCTACTGTAGCTGCTTGCAGTGACAATCATATGATATGCTAAGTAGCTAACTAACTAAATAGCTAGTTAGTAGTTAGACATGTCTGGCATATGAACTCATTTCCATTGCTTGCTAAACTGTTTTGGCTGATGTGGAATGGAAATTAGCTAGCTAGCTCGCGCTAGTTGACAGGCCGCAGTTCACTGCATGGCTAATATCTATGTGGATTTTGATCTAAACAGCAAAATAAAAACCCAGATATGTTTATCTTCTTTTTTGATATCGCACTTACGTTGCGCCGCTGAGAAAGCTGCATGAGCCAAGGCAAATAGACCAACACATACAACACCTTTCCAAAAAGACGAAGCCATCTTCATGAGGAAAGAAAGGAAATGAACAGTGTCGCTACAAAATGTCGTAAGCGATGAAGATGAACCCGGAAGTGAGATATTGAGCTTTTCTTCTTCTTCTGGGGATTTTTTTTATGTCGGATGGCAACCAACTTTAAGGTGCTTTACCGCAACCAACTGGACTGGAGTGTAGACCAGAGACGGAAGGCCTAAACCTACCCAATGTTCTCAATATTATAATCTCACTAAGGAAATGAAATCCATAATTAAATACTACATCCCCTGATAATTTCCCCAAAGTAGTCAAATGCCTTCTTCTTTATTGGCTGATTTCTCCCAACTCATAGGAATCCCCACCCAGTTGACTACTTTAAAATGGTGGAAGCCTTCAATGGCAATGTCCATACTAAAACGAGTCCTCTATCTTTCTCTAACAACAGGCACAACTCAGATATAAAGTAGTTTTTTTTATTTGCCCAAAATGCCACGTGCGTTTACTTATATCAGTTCATTCGTAACAACCTTATTATTTGACAAAATAAGCCTCACATAGAAAATAGGCAATTCCATTTTTTGTTGACCAAATTCAACACTTTCTCATTGACCTCCATTAAAAAATCCTTCACTTCGTGGGTTTATTTTCGTGGAAAGATTTTGGGCGGAGTAAAACCTTTACCCTTCGCCTCTTCCTCTCTGATCTCATGGATTATGAAAAGAAAAGCCTTTTTAGTCCATTACAGAGCATACATTGAATATATGTTTGATTTAGGATCGAATTATGCTACCCTCACTTCATATCATCTTTGCTTCCTTTACAGTTTTCAAAAAAGGACTTCTATTCTAAAGTTTCTTTAAACATTTTTACCTGGAAATAGTTACTTTAATCTTTTATTCTCCAAAAATGGGTTGTTCCACCGCTAACCCAATCACAAAGAAGAAGAAGAAGAAGGGATGCTTGCCCGAAAAAGGGATGTTAGGATATATAAATTACCTGTACAAGCTTTTTTGCCGAATACATTACATTGTTACAGGTGTCAAGCTTATGTGCATGTGGCAGCAGTGTGTAGGAGGGAGGTTCCTAGGTGTGAGAAGTGTGCAGAAGACAAAGGAATGTGTAGCATGGGGAAAGTAGTGGTATATGTTAGTTGTAGGGGTGGGGTGCTCATGGGGCTGGGGATCAACCTGCGAGAGAGGCAGGATGAGGTTTCCAGGGTTAGAGTAGTGCAGAAGTTGTCTTATGCTGAGGCAGTGAAGAAAGTAGAGGAAGATGGGTCAAGGGGATGAACCCTGAGAGGAGTGGTGTGAGTAGTAGATATGTATCAGTACATTTATTTATTTATTTTGTTTTAACGTTATTTTACCAGGTAAATTGACTGAGAACACGTTCTCATTTGCAGCAACGACCTGGGGAGTAGTTACAGGGGAGAGGAGGGGGATGAATGAGCCAATTGTAAACTGTACATAAGGATAGTGATATATTTATAGCAATGGTTACTGTACTGCAGGGATGGTACGTAAGTCGCAGAAAATTTAGGTTGTGGTGACAGCTGCAGAGAGGTATTTGGGTGTATGAGACTTGACTTCAGAAGAGTAGTGGTATGCCGTCCTTTCTGGCTTTTGGCCTCAGGCAGGACTAGATAGATGTAAATAGTGGAGTAGGGTGGTGAGTTTTTAGTGAGTGTACTGTTAGATGGTAAGGTATTTGTTTATTTATTTTTTATTTTCAAGCAAGTATAAAGGAGTTATACTCCTATCTAGTAGGTGGCGGTAATGCAACATTTATTGGATGCCAATCGCCGCTAAATCTCATCGAAGAAGAAGGGTTGTTCTCGAGCTAGCCACGCACGATATTCTGTTGCTGGTAGATATAGGGAGCTGATTTTGTTTCAGTTTATAATAAACAAAGCCTTGATAAGAAACACCGTAGACATGGCAGAGGCGATTCAGAAGAAATTACAATCTGAGCTAGAAAAATACCAGCAGATGCAAAAAGGTATGTAGCTAACGTTAGCTCGCTAACGTTAGCTATAGGTATAATGTTACATGCATGGTACATCTCTGCTGGCATGGTCATTTATTGTTACCTCAGCAGCTAGCTATAAATTGACATCTGTCTGGTTATACTGTAACAGCTAGCTATTAGGTAAAGTAACAGGTAACTTGCAAAATGTGCATTATTTCTTGAAATCTAACGTTAGACAACTGCCCTTTGCTACCTGATCTTCCATACCCATTTAAAGCGTATCTTTATAAAAAACAAAAGTTATTTCAGTTTCAGAATATTCAAGCAAGCTAGCTGGTTAACACCTTGAACCTGCTTTGTAGTATACCCCTCTGATCTTCCATCCCAATAATAGGTCGTCGTAAGATCAATAGTTTGTACAGTTGGCTACACCCTATACAGCACACCCTGTATTGCATAATATTACCATAGACATGGATATTATCTATGTCCCATTTACATCACTCAGTATCACTGGTCCTCGTGTACCCAAAGTTGTCATTGTTTACATGTGCATGTCAAGACCCACACTGATTTGCTAACGTTGCTTTTATTCCCTTTAGATGTTAGTAAGAGCATGTCAGCCAGGCAGAAACTGGAGGCTCAGGTGACAGAGAATAATATAGTCAAAGAGGTGAGTACACATCTCTATCCTTCTACAGTGGCATTGAGGTTTCACAATGGATGTTCAGTAAGTATGAATGAATCCCAATATATATTCCGCTGATGATACACTTCCTTTCCGTCTTTCAGGAGTTGGACTTGTTGGACACCCAGAACACAGTTTATAAGCTTATAGGTCCAGTTCTGGTGAAGCAAGACTTGGAGGAAGCCAAAGCCACAGTGGCAAAGAGGCTAGAATACATAAATGGGGAGATGTGAGTCTGAAAGATAATGTTTATTCATTTTAATAACTGCACAAGGTGTCTGAAATAACAACCGCTTATTGCCTAAAGTATAAAGTATTTCATCCAGAAGGGTAACTCATTGTTCTGTCTGTTTTGGACTGTAGTCAAAGATATGAGACTCTACTAAAGGACATGGAGAAGAAGTCTGATCAGCACCGTGAGGTCCTGTCTAGTCTGCAGCAAGAGTACCAGAGGGCTCAGGGCCTGGCTGTGGGCAAGGTCTGACCAACAGATGGCATGGACGCACACGCACACACATACAGGGAGAAAGAAAAGCACTGAATCCAGCCGCAGAGCTTTGCTACTCACCCAACAATGTCGCCATAAATCCAATGACTTATTGTCCTTTGTACTTATTGTATGCAGCTGCTTGTTAGTGTGACTTCTGTTGCTGTTATTAGAATAAATACATTGTTTTTCTTTTTGTGATCAAATGCTTTGTTGTCCATCTTTTTCCTGGTTACTAGTGAAATACAGTGCATGTTCTAGACATTATTTGGAACATATACATGTATTGGAGCTGGGGCACTGTGGGGAAGATGGCCACAGACCGACAGAAGTGATTATTTTGTTGGTGCCCCATGAGCCAGCCAGTGTGACTGGGATGAGTGAGTGAGTGAAATATGTATTGCTATCAGGGCCATGGGGGATGTGTTATATATATTTTTTTATTTTATGCATAAGCCTAGAATGTTACTTTCCTGGCTAAATTGACAGACTCTGGATGATTTCAGACAACAGTGATTACACAACTTGAGTTCTGCCACGTGGTCTGGTGTCAACCAGGCTAAAATCTTACCTCAGGCCACAGCAACTCTTATTAAAATTCCATGAATTATTTAATAGGGCTAGTCTAGAATTTGGGGACAAAAGAAATCAAACTAATGGTGAATGATGAAAATTCACTGAATAATTCTTATACAACATATATTTACAAATTGTTTTCCCAGCCTGTTAAAGCACTAAATAATATAGGCCCATGTAATGGAAGTCTGTCTTTTTTAGCGTTCTACACCACTACTTTGTACCACATGATGGCGCTACTGATCCCATTAACTCCCTAACATCCTCAGCTTCGAAGTTGCTACAATGATAAACCCAATGTTGGCTTAACAGCTATTGAGCACATTCTTTTTTACAAAAGACTACAGATTTCGGCCAATTTCAAAAGTTACACTGTTCTGTTGTACATGTATT
The DNA here is from genome assembly GCF_029448725.1 of Salvelinus fontinalis. NCBI lineage: Eukaryota > Metazoa > Chordata > Actinopteri > Salmoniformes > Salmonidae > Salvelinus > Salvelinus fontinalis. Next base: position 18,866,846 of record NC_074693.1, read on the forward strand.
GACTGCCATGGTAGCAAAAATTATCATGATGCTGCTGGACTCTCCATCTCCAGGTCCCTGACAGTTGTTTGTGTTGCAAATAATACGTAAATGTTATTTAATCAGATCATAAAGTAAATTATATATGAATTTTAAGCCAGGTAACACGTCATTCAAATATGGGCTATGCACAACACACGCCAGTTTACTTTCACAGGATTCCGGGCTAGGCAAGTTATATTCTGATAATATCATTCTGATAAAGTCATTTCTCCCATAACATACTTTTCCAAGTTTTTACCCCACATTGGTTTACAGATACACATTTAGCCTTGCTCCCGTTAAAAGGTGTTTAGGAACCCCGTGGTGCTCTTGCCACGACTTGAATTAACGGGTTGGGGAGTCGTTTGCTGGAGCGAGACATTTGCTCTAATTACAGAGGCAGGCAAGCGGACCATGCGACCAGATGTTAACCGGAAGAATCTCATTCAAACCGCACTGGTAGCATTGCGCTTGAGCAAAGGGGTGTGTCCCCGCCCACATAAAGCGTGCACCCCCGCAGCTCCGGTCCCCATTTCTATTTCAATGAAAAGTGGATAGAGCACAGCGGAGACCGCATTGTGCAGCGTCCCCCGCAATTAATATCCAGCGGAGAAAGACCATTCCCCCTTCATTGCCCTCCTGAAGAGGATTTAACCAGCATGAATAATGGGCCTGAAAACGGCGCGTTGGTCTGCAAACCAATATTCCTCCACCAAACCTCATCCTCTGAAATGCCTCAATTTAAGACTGGCACAGCAAATGAATAAAGTAGCTATTCATAGAATGGAATAAAGTGAAGGCGTACGCTACATTAAACGTTAGGCTAAAACACGAATGTAAATCATGTCAATAAATGTACACCACGCATCAGTTTAGCCAAGTCATTGTTGTAGAAAATTGTGAATCATTATTCTATGATAGCACACATGACAGCCTATAAGGATCTCGTTCACCAGACACTTTCTCCCAATCCAGCCTGCGGACGAGGTAAGCCTTATAGGTCTACCAATCCTCACTGAATAATCATATCTCTGCATCCGTGGCACCACAGCAGCATAGAATATCATTGATGTCATGGCTAAGGCTCTCAGACTAACCCATGGCCACAAGTAGGCCTAGTAACAACAGGTGAAAATCATTATCGTGCAAGATCCCTCGGTTTGGTTCACTTTGATTGATTGAATTTATTGAATTTATTTGACAATTTGTAAAATCTATACATCAGGGCACTCCAGCTGGTGACACCTCCAAATACAATTTAAGAAAATCATCAACGATAACACAATAAAGCTTAACAGTTTATTTCCATTGTGGTCCTTATTTTCCCATGGCGGTAAATCTGGCAAACCTGCACCATACGCGCCTTGGATAACATTCGCACTTACTTGCAGCAAAGAGACTGTCAAACTGCCAGTTGAGAAAATAAGAACGACGTCCCTTTTACAAGGGCAAATGTAACTCCCTCTTTAGAGATTCCCATGGGAAAGGAAAATAAAGGTGAAACTATACCACACCAAGCATCGAATTACACATAGCTTAGGCTACTCATTTCAAGAGGTTCAAATGTGAATGAACCCACTGGGCACAAATGTCAGTTCAACGTCTAGTTTTGAATAACATTTGGTTGAGTTGACAACTAACGTGAATTCAACAAAACATGTCACCATGTCATTGGATTTAGGTAGAAAGTTGGGTGAAAAAAGACTAAATTCCCTTACATTGATTTCCTTTTTCAAATCCAATCAGTTTTTCACGTTGTTTTAACGTCAGCACATTGATATTTTTTTGCTTGAAATGACGTCGAAGCAACGTTGATTCAACCAGTTTTTACCCGGTGGGAAGTGACTCCATTGTGAATCAAAGTTCTCAATCTTAGTCTAATTTATGTTTATGAACACTTCCACTTCTCCAGCAAGACACATATTGCTTAACTTTATTATGCAGGTTAAAAATGTTTCTGTGTGCTACCGTCCTTTTTTTGCAGTTAAAACTTGTTTTCAAATCAAGGAAGTAAAACAAATTATGAATCAAAACACAGATGCAAATAAACAAGACTGAGATTATTTTACATTTGTATCTTATTTGTAAGAATATATAAATATTAAAATACATTGGATCTCTGTTGTCAAAAATATACATATTTTCAAAATAAATTAGGCCCAAACATTTCACTCCAGGATATCCATGATTCTTATCATTTTCGTGGATACTGATGATGGCTCTTAAATTGTGTGGATACTGACAAGGGTTCTTACATTGTATGAGGAATTTTAACAATTAAATCAACAAAACAAGTTGTCTTGACAGTCATTTAAAAATATATGTTATCTTTCATTCATCTGAATATATGTTATCTTTCAGTCATCTGAATATATGTAATCTTTCAGTCATCTGAATATATGTGATCTTTCAGTCATCTGAATATGTGTTATCTTTCAGTCATCTTAAAATATGTTCCATTTCAGTCATCTGCATATATGTTACCTTTCATTCATCTGAAAATGTTATCTTTCAGTCATCTGAAAATATGTTAGAAAGCCATGAATATGAATATGCAAGATATCCATGATTCTTATCATTTTCGTGGATACTGATGATGGCTCTTAAATTGTGTGGATACTGACAAGGGTTCTTACATTGTGTGAGTAATTTTAACAATTAAATCAACAAAACAAGTTGTCTTGACAGTCATTTAAAAATATATTTTATCTTTAATTTATCTGAAATATGTTATCTTTCAGTCATCTGAATATATGTTATCTTTCAGTCATTTGAATATATGTTATATTTTATTCATCTCTTATATATGTTATCTTTCATTCATCTGAATATATGTTATCTTTCTGTCACGCCCTGGCCTTAGTATTCTTTGTTTTCTTTATGTTTTTTAGTTAGGTCAGGGTGTGACATGGGGAATGTATGTGTTTTGTAGTGTCTAGGGGTGTTGTATGTGTATGGGGCAGAGTAGAGTAATGTTGTCTAGTTATGTCTATGGCTGCCTAGATTGGTTCTCAATCAGAGACAGCTGTCATTCATTGTCTCTGATTGGTAGCCATATTTAAGGCAGCCATAGGCAGTAGGCTTTTGGTGGGGTGTTGTCTATGTTGAACGTTTGTTGCTTGTCTGTGCACTTACGTTATTTAGCTTCACGGTCGTTTGTTGTTTGTATTCAGTGTTCGTTTCGTGTTTTTTCTTTTCTCTCAAAAGAGAAATGTATTTTGCACACGCTGCGCCTTGGTCCTCTCTTTCTCACGAAGACGATCGTGACACTTTCAGTCATCTGAATATATGTTATCTTTCATTTATCTGAAAATATGTAATCTTTCAGTCATCTGAAAATATGTTACATTTAAGTCATCTGCATAAATGTTATCTATTATTGATCTGAAAATATGTAATCTTTCATTCATCTGAATATATGTTATCTTTCAGTCATCTGAATATATGGTATCTTTCATTCTGTCACGTTCCTGACCTTTTTTCCTTGGTTTAGTCTTTGTTTAGTTTGTCAGGACGTGAGCTGGGTGGGTGTAGTCTGTTTTGTGTTTCTATGTTGGGTTTGTTGTTTGGCCTAATATGGTTCTCAATCAGAGGCAGGTGTTTGTCATTGTCTCTGATTGGGAACCATATTAAGGTAGCCTGTTTGCACTGTTGGTTTGTGGCTGATTGTTTCCTGTCTTTGTGTTCTGCACCAGATAGGACTGTCTCAGTTTTCACGTTTGTTATTTTGTATTTTGCATAGTGTTCACTTATCGTCTTTGTTATTAAACAGGTTGAACACTAGCCGCGCTGCGTTTTGGTCCTCCTTCATCTCAGGAAGAAAACCATTACACAGTCATCTAAATATATGTTATCTTTCAGTCATCTAAATATATGTTATCTTTCATTTATCTGAATATATGTTATCATTCAGTTCTAACATCTGCTAAATATGTGTATGTGACCAATAGAATTTGATTTTGATTTGAACAGCCTAAATTTGTCGGGGCATGAACTCTACAAGCATTCCACAGGGATGCTGGCCCAAGTTGACTCCAAATGCTTCCAACAGTTGTATGAGTTGGCTGGATGTCCTTTGGGTGCTGGACCCTTTTTGATACACACAGGAAACTGTTGAACGTGAAAAACCCAGCAGCGTTGCAGTTTGTGACACAAACCAGTGCGCCTGGTGCCTACTACCATACCCCGTTCAAAGTTTCTTAAATATTTTTTTCTGGCCCATTCACCCTCTGAATGGTACACAAACACAATACATTTTGATTACTACATGATTCCATATGTGCTATTTCATAGTTTTAATGTCTTCACTATTATTCTACAATGTAGAAAATAGTAAAAATAAAGAAACTATTGAATGAGGAGGTGTGTCAACTTTTGATTGGTACTGTATATATACAGTGCCTTCAAGAAAGCATTCAGACCTCTTGACTTTTCCCACATTTTGTTGTTAGTCTTATTCTAAAATTGATTAAATTGTTTTTTCCCCTCGTCAATCTTCACACAATAGCCCATAATAACAAAGCAAAAACAGGTTTTCAGACATTTTTGCTCATTCATAAAATAATATAAAATATTACATTTACATAAGTATTCAGACCCTTTACTCAGTACTTTCTTGAAGCAGCTTTGACAGCGATTACAGCATCAAGTCTTTTTGGGTATGACGCTACAAGCTTGGCACACCTGTATTTGGGGAGTTTCTCCCATTCTTCTTTGCAGATCCTTTCAAGCTCTGTCAGGTTGAATTGGGAGCATCACTGCACAGCTATTTTCAGATGTCTCCAGAGATGTTTGATCAGGTTTAAGTCCGAGCTCTGTCTGGGCCATTCAAGGACATTCAGAGACTTTTCCCGAAGCTACTCCTGCATTGTGTTGGCTGTGTGCTTAGTGTCGTTGTCCTGTTGGAAAGTGAACCTTTGCCGCTCTGTACTGTGCTCCGTTCATCTTTTGCTCAATCCTGACTAGTATCCCAGTCCCTGCTGCTGAAAAACATCCCCACAGCATGATGCTGCCACCACCATGCTACACCATAGGGATGGTGCCAGGTTTCCTCCAGATGTGACACTTGGCATTCAGGCCAAAGAGATGAATATTGGTTTAATCAGACCAGAGAATCTTGTTTCTCATGGTCTGGCAGTCTTTAGATGCATTTTGGCAAACTCCAAGTTGGCTGTCAGGTGCCTTTTACCGTCTTGCCACTCTATGATCAAGGCCTGATTGGCGAAGTGCTGCAGAGATAGTTGTGCTTCTGGAAGGTTCTCCCATCTCCACAGAGGAACTCTAAAGCTCTGTCAGAGTGACCATTGAGTTCTTGGTCACCCCCTTGACCAAGGCCCTTCTTCCCCGATTGCTCAGTTTGGCCGGGCGGCCAGCTCTAGGAAGAATCTTGGTGGTTCCAAACTTCTTCCATTTAAGAATGATGGAGGCCGCTGTGTTCCTGGGGACCTTTGATGCTGCTGAAATGTTTTGGTACCCTTCCCCAGATCTGTGCCTTGACACAATCCTCTCTCGGATCTCTACGGACAATTCCTTCAACCTCATGTCTTGGTTTTTGCTCTGTGGCACTGTAGCTAAATCCCTGTCCACCCCATTAATCTTTAGGAACTGACTACCCCTCTGCATGCAGGCTGAGAAGCCCTCCTGGAACTGACTAGGCCTCTGCACACAGTATCTCTGCTCTTCAGGAAAAGGACTGTGTTCCAGTAACTCTGCTCTTCAGGAAAAGGACTGTGTTCCAGTAACTCTGCTCTTCAGGAAAAGGACTGTGTTCCAGTAACTCTGCTCTTCAGGAAAAGGACTGTGTTCCAGTAACTCTGCTCTTCAGGAAAAGCACGGTGTGTTCCAGTATCTCTGCCTGGCTTCTCCATGCGACAGCTGGCCAAACTCTGGAGATCAGAAAAAACAATGTTTCACCAGCATTGCTAAGACTTTAAACTTAACAGCTGGTGGAGAGGATAAGGAGATACACTGTAAAGAAAGGGAGATGCTGTCCATACCTGATCCTGTTGCCCCTGCAGAAGAAGGGTTCTCAGGGTCTCCAAGCTTCTGATCATTCTCCCTCTGCAATGCTAATCCCCTTATGGCTTGAGAAGCTGTCAAGAATAATACAATATGACTAATGAGAGAGAGGGCCGGTTCAACAACAATATCAAAGACACATTTAAGATATAGAATCAAAAATGTGTGAAATGAAAACTTTTAAATCACATATTGTACCTTTCTAGGAGAAATTGTGGCGTCAAATTGAGTTACTGATGAAGGTTTCATCTTCCAAATTGACTCGTTTTGTCTTCGATTTACAATAGTCTGTGTCTGACGCTGAGTCCTCTTTAGTCTCTACCAGACTACGAATCAGAAGTGTTATATGAGTTCGTCAGGGCAGTAGACTTGCTCAGACCATGACCTCTTCACTGAAGGCTAATTTGTCACTTGATCGAGAGAAAAAAAAAAAATCCACAATATTTATTAAAAGACTGAAGGGGAAATCTGCCCCTGTTTCGTTAAAAATCTTAGGGATGGGTGTGTAGAAATGTAACCTCTCAAATTCATAGACGTATGGATGCAAGAACTGACCACCCATGATATCAAAATGATAGTTTGAACCATGTTTTGAGGCTATATAGTGTTTGTTTAAATGTACTTTGTTTACAAACATTGGAGTAAAACAAGCTTACATTTTGGTTTCGACGGTTGAACTAAGCTCACGAGGCATTTATAAGTGATATTCTTCAAGAATCAAGTAAAATAAATGGATGTAGCACCTGCAGATTGCCCCTCTAAAGACTTTGATTAAAACTCATTACATTTGGGCAACATTCTAACCTATTCCAAATGGTTTGATAAAGTCTGGTAGTCAAGAACTGTCTGTGCACAATGTTGAAAGATAAGGCTACAACATATTTACATATAAAAACAAACGTTTTCATTTGTTTTGTTTAAAATAAATCAGAGTAGATATGGCCTGAATCAATTTGTCAATTTGCCCTGCTACATTTTATATAAGCCTATTGAATAACCTTAAATAGCCTATGTTTAACAAACAATGCGAAATATAATCATATTAAATGTTTTAACAGTGAAAGTAGTCGATAGAGATGAGTTTGCGTTTTGTTATTCATGTTCCATGATTAACCACAGGGGTACGTGGAATGTCAAAATCCGTTTTTAGTGCACGAGCCTACTTTTTATGTAGACTATTCCAAGAGCACCTTTTTGGCTCGTGGGTGCATGCAAACGTTTTAACACCCCAAGTGCTATAACACGTGGCAGAAATGATGGTGGCAAATCCTTTGTGCCAAGGTGTTAATGCTAACTTTTCCTTTCCCTTCTGTCGAAGTGTTACTATTTTCTCAGGCATTTAGCCTAGTTAATTAAAATATATGTCTACTGGAATTCTCTATTCGTCTACCTTGGCAGCTCATATCAACGTTCTCTTCTTCATTATGATTGTGATCAATTATCATGATAACTAAATCAGCAATCAGACAATGAATCCCTAATTTATTTTGCATTGATTGTGGACCGTGCGTAATTCGAAATGAATGAAGCGCAAATCTCCAATTGTAGAATTTACAATAATTTCGAATTAGCCTACTCAAGGTTTTTTTCAGCCCTTGTGCAACACACTACACTTTGGTAATTAAATAGGCTACTGTATGAAAATGTCAAGAATGCTAAAAAGAAGGATCTCTATTTTCAGTCAACAATTTGGACAAAGGGATATATTTGGGATGAATTAATCGACAATTGTGCATTCGTTTGATAAAACATATTTAAATTAGAGGTAGGCCTAAAATGGACGAGATTACTCTCCTTTGCGTTGTTTGGGTGTGGGATTCGGTTCATGCATTGCACGAGACAACAGACAAATGGTCTGTTACCTGATTAAATTTACTCCCGTTGGCATAAACAAAAAGGTGGCATTTACTTCGCTATTTTCTCTCCTTGTATACTTCACACGTGCATGCCTGTGGCCGTGGGAATGGCCTGTAAACTTCGCTCACATCATGTATCTTTTCTAAACTCTACGAGGTGAATGGGTCAGCAAATTATGAAGTGTGAACGCTGGTTCTCATATGGCAATTAATTTGATACACTGGCATATTCAATAACAAATCTTACTAAAAGCCTATTAAGAACTTTCCTCCATATGTAGCCTACCCACGCGTGAAATTAATAATTGTCTTTATGAAGCTGGAGTTGTTGCTAATTTAAAAAATACTTTCCATAATTTTGACCTTCGTAGAAATGCAACTATTTACTACACCATCTGTGTAGCTTGAGGTAAAGATGAACTCAATTTGACAGCTGGATGGTGTGAAACATCTCAGGTAGGCTGCTGAACGCGTGGCTCTCGTGCCAACACGAGACGTGAACATGGGCGCTGAACAGATGACAATCTACTAATTTCTGTGGCAGAAAATAAACATTATACAACGATGGGCTTTGATTTGACAATCTGGCAAAAAGTATCGGTCTCTAAACACTAATTTACTGACTCATATTCAAATCATACTTAGCCTACAAATAAGACCATGTAAATTTAACGTGAAGCTATAAAATAAAACTACTGTATACATAAAATGTTTCGTTTTTTATTTTTGTGTGGATAGACTAAATGCTCTCTGTTATTTATCGGTGTCTTGTTCTTTAGTGCGCTTTGACCAAGTCCTCTGCCTCATTTAATCCATTTACCACAGAGCTGGTAAATGCGTTTTAGTGATGAATAACAATTTAACACGGTTTTCTAGTCAGCTCGGAGAAAGATTCCCTTCAAATGAATCCTTAATCAGATTTTCGCTTTTAACCCGTTTATTTATGGGTTTATCCAGGGGTGTTAAAGCAGTCCAGAGCTCCGTTCAATAGAGCGTCCTGTTCAGGGCGCGACCTAGCGGGACTAACTCCTCCTTTGATATAAAGTGTTACTATAGGCACAAGTGAGGCCTTGGAGAATGTAGGAGTTGTAATATGCAATTGTGGACACACTAATAATCCAATGAGGCGAAATTTTTGAACGTTACAAATAGCAAGCTTATGTTTAGCTATGACAATATTTTAATATTGTACTCTATTGAACACTATACAACATTAATATAGCTGGTGTTGGATTTGACATATGCAAACATATATTCACTGATGACAACTTTCTAGTAGGCCTTTGTGCTTTTACGCACAAAGCTCCTTCAAATCAAATTGGAGACTAATAAATAATTCTACATACAGTGAGGTCTGAAAGTAATTGGACAGTGACACATTTGTGGTTGTTTTGGCTCTGTACTCCAGCACTTTGGATTTGAAGTGATACTATGGTTAAAGTGCAGACCGTCAGCTTTCATTTGAGGGTATTTTCATCCATATTTGGTGAACCGTTTAGAAATTACAGCACTTTTTGTAAATTTTATGGAACCAAAAGTATTTGGACAAATTCCATTATATGTGTATTAAAGTAGTCACAAGTTTAGTATTTGTTCCCATATTCCTAGAACGCAATGACTACATCAAGTTCGGGAGCCTACAAACTTGTTGGATGCATTTGCAGTTTGTTTTGGTTGTGTTTAAAATTATTTTGTGCCAAATAGAAATTAATGTAAAATAACATATTGTGCCATTTTGGAGTCATTTTTATTGTAAATAAGAATATAATATGTTTCTAAACACTTCCACATTAATGTGGATGCTACAATGATTATGGATAATCATTAATGAATCGTGAATAATGATGAGTGAGAAAGTTAGAGGCATAAATACACTATGTATACAAAAGTATGTGGACACCACGTCAAATTAGCGGATTCGGCTACTTCAGCCACACCTGTTACTGACAGGTATATAAAATCGAGCACACAGCCATACAATCTCCATAGACAAACAATGAAGAACACAGTGACATTTAACATGTCACCGTCATAGGAAGCCTTTCCAACGAGTCAGTTTGTCAATTTCTGCCCTGCTAGAGCTGCCACGGTCAACTGTAAGTGCTGTTATTGTGAAGTGGAAACGTCTATGAGCAACAAAGACTCAGCCGGAACTGGTAGTTCACACAAGCTCACAGAACAGGACCACCGAATGCTGAAGTGCGAAGAGCCTTTTAAAATTGAACCTTTATGTAACTAGAAAAGTCAGATAAGAACAAATTCTTAATTACAATGATGTCTTACCCGGCCAAACCCTAACCCGGACGACACCGGGCCAATTGTGTACCGCCCTATGGGACTCCCAATCATGGCCAGTAGTGATACAGCCTCGAATCAAACCAGGGTCTGTAGTGACAGCTCTAGCACTGAGATGCAGTGTCTTAGATCGCTGCGCCACTCGGGAGCCAAAATCATCTGTCCTCGGTTGCAACACTCACTACTGAGTTCCAAACTGCCTCTGGAAGCAGCATCAGCATAAGAACTGTTCGTCGGGAGCTTCATTAAAAGCAGCCGCACATAAACCTAAGATTACCATTGCCAATGCCAAGCGTCGGATGGAGTGGTGTAAAGCTTGCTGCCATTGGACTCTACCTGCCCAAATGCATAGTGCCAACTGTAAAGTTTGGTGGATAAGGAATATTTGCCTGGGGCTGTTTTTCATGGTTCGGGCCAGGCCCCTTAGTTCCAGTGAAGGGAAATCTTAACGCTACAGCATACAATGACATTCTAGACAATTCTATGCTTCCAAGGTTGTGGCAAAAGTTGGGGGAAAGCCCTTTCCTGTTTCAGCATGACAATGCCCCCGTGCACAAAGCGAGGTCCATACAAAAATGGATTGTCGAGATCGGTGTGGAAGAACTTACTGGCCTGCACAGAGCCCTGACCTCAACCCCATCGAAGACATTTGGAATTAATTGGAACGCTGACTGCGAGCCAGGCCTAATCGCCCAATATCAGTGCCTGACCTCACTAACACTCTTGTGGCTGAAGGGAAGAAAGTCCCCGCAGCAATGTTCCAACATCTAGGGGAAAGCCTTCCCAGAAGAGTGGAGGTTGTTATAGCAGCAAAGGGGAGACCAGCTCCATATTATTGCCCATGATTTTGGAATGAGATGTTCGATGAGCAGGTGTCCACATACTTTTGGCCATGTAGTGTATCCCCCCACCCCGGTTATTGGTAATGGTGCGAGGTTAGGATGTTTTATTTTATTTAACCTTTATTTATCAGGGTGAGTGAATTAAGAACAAATTTTAATTTGCAATGAGGACCTGATCCGTAATCATGGTAACATCCATATTAATGTAGAAGTGGTCAGAAACATATTCTATTCTTATTTACAATAAAAGTGACACAATAAATTATTTAACATTTTTTTCTTTTGGGCACAAAATAATATGAAACAACCAAAACAAACAGCAAATGTAGTCATAGCGTGCTAGGAATATGGGACCAAACACTTCACTTTAACTACTTTAATACACGTGTAAGTGAATTTGTCCAAATACTTTGGGTTTCCTAAAATGGGAGGACTATGTACAAAAAGTGCTGTAATCTCTAAACAGTATACTCAATATGGATTAAAATACCCTCAAATTAAAGCTGACAGTCCAAACTTGAACCTCATAGTGATTGTATAATTTCAAAGTGATGCAGTACAGAGCCAGAACATTGCAAGTTTCACTGTCTACTGTGAAAATACTTTTGGACCTCACTGTACTTTAAATTAAGTTGTTAAGTCAATCTTTATCAGTTTCTACACAAAAATATGATGAGAATAATATGTAATATGTGTAACATGAGGTCTAACATAACTTCATGGTACCTAGTGCTCTATATTGTATGGCAGACATGTTCACAAGGTATCTCCTGGTGAAGAAGCCTTCGGACCTCTATAGGACCAACTTGTCTAAATAAATAGATCTTAATGATTGATTTTTTAATTATTGGATTGTGTGGCTCATTTGGTGCTTGCAACACCAAGGTTCTGGGTTTGATTCCCACACGGGACCAGTACGAAAAATGTATGCTCTGGATAAGTGTCTGCTAAATGACTAAAATGTAAATTCTAGTATTCGAGTCGGGCCTACTACCTCTTGAATATTTCCAATTCAATGAATATGCTCAAGCTGCGAATGACCCCTGATCTACCTATCCACGCCTGAGACTTGAGATCAGAGCCGGTTGGATGCTCCAGACTGTATTACGATGCTCGACTCCCTGCATCTCAATGTCTGCTGATGATTGCCCATGCCAGTGTAAAGTGCACCGTTTGTTTTAATGGTGATACTGTTGGTCTTGTCCATTGACATATATGGTCTTGTCACCTAAAAAATGTGCAAATGTCAGGGCTGTTCTCAACCCAGGTCCAGGCCATTCACACTAACAATGTGGGACAATGTTGTCTGATGGCTCAGGAAGTAGACCATTTAGAGCAAACAGACGTAGCAGCCAAAAAAGTTTTAGACAAGAGTCCACTTTCATTCAATTTTAATATAAAAAAATATAGGATTTTTTTTTGCCATGTTTAACATAAACAGGATGTCAGTGTTTCTCACTTGGACAAAACAGTTTTTTAGCAAGACTAGCATAATGTTAACCAGCAAGACTAGCACAATGGGGCGGTAGGTAGGCTAGTGGTTAGAGCATTGGGCCAGTAACCGAAAGGTCGCTAGATCGAATCCCAGAGCTGACAAGGTAAAAATCTGTCATTCTGCTCCTGAACAAGGCATTGTTCCTAGGCCATCATTGTGAATAAGAATTTCTTCTTAAGTGATATGCCTGGTAGATAAGAAAAAGTGAAACCACCACATCAAAAAATATAGTTGAATGCAATTTTTTTCCTTATATGCACTTAAAATGATAAGAAAGCATGTATTTTAATCAAGGCTAATATGAGACTATATTGTCTAATAATATATCACCACACAAAGTTTCATGCCATGCAAGGCCACAGAGGTAAGGTTTGTATTGAAAAAAATATACTATTGAGAGTCAAACATCTTGTTTACCTTCAGTGTCACAAAGAAATAGAAAGACTTGTGGTTTTTGAGCCTTGAATTTTTTTTAATCAACATTCTAAAGTTGTGGTTAAAAAATTACATATATAATCAGCAGACAGGCCTGAGAAAAAGGCAAAACCCCGAACCCCAAAGAACATGACTGGTTATCTGATTCCCTTTTGTATTTTTAAACACACACACACAAAAAATCCAACATTAAATTCAGTTTGCCATATTTCCCTTGTAGATATATAGTAGACATATGGAAACAATTGACCTATATTGGCATTTCCACAACAGTATCTTTTCATATCGTGAACAAATAAAGTAATCCATATATACAAGATGTACATTTAAACAAATGACAGTCAGTCTACAGAGAGTCACACAGCTAACCCAGTCAGCCCCCACCATTTTCACCTTGAACTGTCCACTCCACTTCCCATCACTGTCCACTCTTCTCCCAATCACTACCTATTGCCAATCAACCTCCTCCATCCCATCCCTGCTGGGCAGTTGATGAGCGGGCAGCTGTTAGAAGTTCTACAACCATATCCCCGGTGCCGAACTGGGACCCCAACTGTGCATAGACTGGCTGTCTATCACTGCTGTGGCCATGGCCTCCACACAGAGTCACTGTGCTCCATGTACGGCTTGGAGGGGGAAAGACGCTCTATGTTACCGAGGCCAGTTCTTAGACCTGGGCCTGGGTGAGGCTGTGGCAGCTGCTGTCTAACCAGGGGAGTTTGGTCGGGGGTGGAAGGTGATGTACCATGGAGCTGGGCAGATGATGGAGGATGGGTGAGCCCCATGCAGGACCTCTGAGGTAGGGCATCAGCATCGTTGCTGGGCTCATCCAACTCCTGGCTCTTGGTTGCTATAAAGTGGCTGACTCTTAGTAGGCATGATCTCATGCCCTCACGGTAGTTATGCTGCTTCCTCTTGCAGGGAGACCTCTGCTCTTCCCCACCCTCTTTGAAGTGGCCTCTTTTCATTTGCTGATTCTGTTGTTCTCCTTCAGGCTCTGTCCTCAGGAAGTTGACCACACTCTCCAAAATCTCTGCCTTTTCCACCTTGGGATTCTTCAGTTTCTAAATAAACAAGTACAAAATAAATACATCTGAAAATACTCAGAAAAAAGACACAGATGTGACAGAAAATGCGAAATGACCATAGATAACATATTCATGGTTAAAATTAAATTAATAATCTATATTAGGGAAAATAGACCATCTTCACCTCATTACTTGTGTTCTCCAACAACAAAAGTCGTAAAGTTTCCAGACTGTGGTTGATACGATCTCTCCTCCGTTTCTCCATGAGGGGTTTGGGGACCTGAACATATGAATCCCTGAGTTAGGCCTATTCGTTTACTGACGTATAAAATTGAATGACAAAAACAGGATATCCCCGGAGATTATGTGCGTGAAGTGAAAAGAAAAAGACCAACAGAAAGTAGCCTAAAACAATCGGATTCAATTATATTGTAATGAACCCTCGACCTTCTAACCTGAGGTCCGGCGCGCTATCGACTGTGCCGCAAAAGCATGCCCGTGCGGCAGAGTCGATTTCCGCGTTTATAAACCCAGGGTCGTTACAATACTCCCTCCTTTCAAAGAGCGCGTCCTCGCGCTAGCCAGCGACTCTACGTCTTACAGGAACGCGCTCACCGGCAAAGCAAACGCACTGTCGTGAATGCAAGGTCCGATCACTTCTGACACCAATGTAATGAAACAGGCAGGGAGCAGGTCTCGAACCCTCGACCTTCTAGCCCGAGGTCCGGCGCGCTATCGACTGTGCGCAAAAGCATGCTCGTGCGGCAGAGTCGATTTCCGCGCTTATAAACACAGGGTCGTTACAATATCATAATTTCCCAACCCAAGCAGCTAAAAGAATAAGTAAAATCACTAAACTTTACTTTAAAATTACAACAACACGTTTAGGCTTGATGAAAATCAGACCGAGTTTTGTGGCAATAAACATCCTATCATCCATGCACCTAATTTGTACGAAACAGAAATGACAAATAATGAACTCTAATGAAAATTAAAAACCTTTACTTACCCGTCTTACGTCCTTTTGATCTGGGAGCACAGTCTCCATTGTTTTCCTGACAAAATAATGTCGAGATGTTGTCTGTAGTCAGAGAAGTAAATGGCGCTTCACATCTATAAAAGCCGTAGAATACAACCACGCCCATTCGCGCCCTCGGTTCTACTTCATTTGATTACAGTTTTCGCCCACCATGACATATACAGTCAATACATCCAGGCATAGCTATTGGTTTATTCAAGAAAGGGCACCACCCCTGATCCCCATGCGCAAGCGCTTGGCATCGAATAACACTATTGAGAAAGTAGGCCTAGGCCTAATCCTGTACCCTAATTTCGTTTGAGAAATGTCCCACTGGGCACAGAAGTCAATTCAACGTCTAGGCTATGTGAAATGACGTGGAAACAACGTTGATTCAAACAGTGTGTGCCCTGTGGGAAGGCTTATCATGTAATTCGAGAAATTAATACTTCATCATGATATCTTTATCGTCAGAGTAGGCTAATATGTGGAAAGGTGGAAACTGCAAATCCAGGAGGTTCAACGTTTTCATAAAACAATACATTCCGACTAAAGTGAATGTCTGAATCCATAATATATGACCTTTGTTTTAAAACCATGTTTATGTCTGTGTCAGCAAAGAGGACAGGTAAACATTGTTAGGGGGCTGTGACATTGGAACATATAGCATAGGCTATAATTCATATAAAAACAAGAGTTATCTTTATTCTGATGTTCCATTTGTAATGCATGCCTGTTGCTGGCCTTATACACCCACATGCCATCATACACAGCCATCTCACAACATTATAACCAGTGGCTACAAGTCATCCGTTGTCTTAAAATGTCTGATGTGTTTTAAATGGCTTCATCCCCCACAATCTAGCAACATCCAAACTGATGTTGGTGTGATGGTCTGGAGTCTGGGATGGTGATAGACCACTTCTTAGATTTGCATTTGGATGGGACTCAAATGTCCCATTCAGGTGTCCCACAGAGGCTAAAACGTCGTCTTACAACAATAGGGTCGACAATTCAGTTTAAGGACATGTTAAATTTATAAACATGAATACATTGATAGTAGGATAAGGACCATTAGAAGGTGATGGACGACATTAACCACAAAGATGTGTTCACCTATCTCAATTCAAGACACGACTGGATTACACGTATTGGACCATTCAAAATCTTCTAATTTGAATAGTTTAAATATTTTGATTTACAGTAACGTTATAAACTACTATGATATTATATTCGGTTCTGTCATGTATAATACTATCATTAGCTTATGTGATCTTGCAGAAATCAATTCAGCTTTGATCTAACTTTATTAAATGAGCACCATTCTCCATTCATCAATGACATTTTCCAGAGTAGACTGTTCTCTGGGCAGCGGAATGAGTAGAGCAGAGAATATTCCGCACATGCACACACGCTTCGGATTTCGGAGCCAAAGCCGCAGCCACTCCGCAATACACACATCTAACTCCTCATTTAGACCCATGTTTAGTCAGACATTTTACTTAATAAACGCATTGAAAGTATGGGAAATTAGAAACTGCCGGCGGCTCACCTTGGAGACCACTAGCCTAACTGCCTATCAAGGTCTAGGCTTTCTTACTGATGTTTTATACTGACATTTAAAGCTATCGTTGAAACCCTGGCCACGGCAATAACCCGTGGTGATATAAACTCTGCAAAACCCTGGTAGCACAACAAATCTCAACCTTTGCACAAGTCAGCCGTTGCGCACGGCACCTGGCCGCCTTGAGCCTTCGTACCTTTGGTGATTTCACGTAGAGGTAAGACCTTTATGGGAGGACACCTCCATTAAACGATATCTGGCGTTGTAGTGAATCCGCAGAGAAACGTTGATTCGGTTAAACCCAATTAAATTGATCATATAAGGTCTAGGCCGTTAGTATTTGTCCTACAGACAATAATGAAAAATAGTAGTGCTAAGTCAAACCGTGTTTCATAGAGAGTTCCCTAAACATTTGTGGCCCTGGCCGTGATCCCACCATTATAATGGGGATGTGTGGAGATAACAACGGAATGATCGGATCAGGGACATCCCGTAGAGATTAACTGGATTTAAAGAGGCACTGATAGTTCCGTTTAACAAAAAAGAGAGAGCTTCTTTCTTACGGCTTAGTCACTGGTGAGCGCTCTGATGAATCATGATTTCTGTTTAATCCCGTGTGTGCGAGCGCGCGTGCGCGAGATAGGTCTAGGCTGTAGCTACGCGTTTAGAAAGGAATAGCCTAATTGTGTGCAATAAAATGTCTTCCAAAATGTCAACAATATAGACAATCTATGAAATATAAATTAATTTAAAATGGCAGATGATTTGAACAAATGCCTTTGTCATTATCAAACACCATCACCTTGTTTGGCTATAGTCTGCCAACATGTCCTTGAAGATAATCCTTCTCTTATAATCGGTTAAAAGAGCATCTTTCTGCTCAGTGTGCACCTGCACTACAAAGGACAAGAAAACAAAAGTGGTATCAATAATTTCAAGGCACGTGGACCCGCCCCATAAATGAGCTGGAGTGATGGACACAGCGCGCTTGCTTGCCCCACTGAAGGAATGCAATTAGCGACATCTGGCCTTTATTAATAAGGTCTCGAGACCCCTGGCCGCTTTGAGAAAGTCCCAACCAATATAGAAACTCTTCATGCGCGTCAGCTCTGCAGACAAAGGGGTCAAAACGGCTTGGACTCAACGATAGAGCTAAAATATCAACACAATTTCACACTAAATTCGTGCAAATATGTACAGATATTTCAGCAGATTTCGTGCGTTTTTGTTCAGCATAATACACAACTTAATTAATAAGAAAATACACAAATTTTTGTGTGACTTAATTCATGGGAAAATAAATTTTGGGGGGCAAACTTTGGAACAATCTTATTAGAGCAATGCATGATGGGTAATGATGTTCTACACTGCTTTTTTTGTGTCCCACATTTATTTATATAAAAATACAAACGTGTACTGTCACCGAAATAGTTATAATATAATAGTAGCCTTATATTGTTTTTATTTATTAATGCGAATACTGTTTTCAATGCTTGTTTTTGCTTAATAGTTTGGGATGCTGATGCACTTGTAATCAGAAACACACTTTATTTTCATGTAAGCAACTATAGGCCTACACGACTTTCTTCATAGTGCATTTCATATTTCATGGAGCCTACATTACACAATTTTCTTCATAATGCATTTTAGACAAGACTAATTGTATGAGGGTTGTCAGACTGGAGAAATAATATAGATTTTTCTGTTTTGTTTTTTGTGGTATGATGAAGGTATTTGATTGGGGAATGGGGATACAAATTCTATTATGGTAAATTATAATACACATCAGAATACATACACACACACACACACACACATACTCACTTTGTTTGTACTCATGTTATAGCCAACTATCGACTTTTGTATGAATTATTTTTCATGAAATATTTGTATCATGTTGTCGTGTATTCATTATCTTTAATTGGTTAAATGTTTGTAGTTTGCATGTTTCAGTAATGATTAACATGTTTAAATAGTCGTAAATCTCTGCTTGATTTAGCTTTTGGTATATTTGGCATTTTTATACATATTCTGTATTTCCATTGAAGAAAGCAATAATTAATCAACACTCAATAAACTAAATAAATGGACACTACCTGTTATAAAATGGAAATTGCTCTCTGTAAATAAATGGTGAAAAATGCTCAGTCCGAAGCCATTTGGCTATGGGTTTCACAGCCTTATAATAATGATACAAATTATATCAGCTCAAAAAGGGTTTATTTACAACCTATGGGGTATGAGATAGTGTGAATAGTGGCATAGGATAGTCTGAAATGACCCTAAGCCATGTTCAATGTCAGCAGCAATTTTCAGTGAGAAATGTTCAGTCTGAAGCCATTCGGCTATGAGTTTCACAGCCCATAATGATACAAGTGATATCACCTTAAAATGGGTTTATTTACAAACTCTGGGGTATAACATATTGGGCAAAATGGTGTAGGAGAGTCAGTCTTTGCCAACGAGAACCAAGAGGGGCCTAACTTTGTCCTTCACGACTGGGAAAGGCTTCAATTCTAGGCTGTAGGAAATCCTACATCCATCTCATTAGATCAGAACAGGATGGATCAACAGTGATTCATATTACTGTTTTGTATACTAAAAAAAGGACAGTTGTGTTTTGCAGCATAACACACTTATATTATTTGTCTATCCATATGATGTGGATCATTGTCAGGTTATTAGACGTATAAGCTTAAGTAACAAAAGAACACCATGATTGTAATAACACTTTGAACAGGTCGGCCAAACGCTGGGCCAATTGTGCGCCGCCTCATGGGTCTCCCGGTCGAGGCCGGCTGCGACACAGCCCTGGATCGAACCTGGATCTGTAGTGACACCTCTAGCACTGCGATGCAGTGCCTTAGACCGAGCTTCAGGCAACTTTGATGTAAGGCTTGATCACACCTGTAGTGACTACTTCTATCCGTCACGCCCGTTGTTGATTATCCATCGTTCACTAGATATATCAATGTAACTACACCCAACACAATGTTGAAAAACAGAATGCTTCCCACCACTAGAACACATAACTAGGCGTGAGCTGGACGAGATCCCAACGCTGCCACCAATGTTGCGTAAGAAAGTGAAAGCTACAACCGGGACTCTAACCAGGGCTCGTACATTGCAAAGTGAGCTCTAATAGCTGTTGTCATGAAAGCCTAGTAGGCCTCTGGGCAGAGGTAGTAGGCCTACAATGCTGGAATATGCCTTGTTACAATAGTATATAACGTAATAATCATCATGAAATGGTCTTGAAAGTGCCATAAGTGTAAGCCAACATAATTCATTATTTTACATGAACCTGTTGAAGTGCATTGACATGGCTTAATTGATCATAGCCTAGACTTGTTATAGTTGCAAATACCATGCAGCTGCACCAGGGGACTTTAAATCAAACAGATTTTTTTTGCAGGTCTTCTGTTTCCCCCAGATTTATAGATTAATTAATTTCCCATCATGAAAACGTATCACCATTCCCCAATAGAAAACCTTCATCGATTCCACAACAAAGACAAATAAGTCTTTTTACTCCAATCTGGCAACCCTCATAAAACCCGACATAGCACCAGTATCTCAAAGTATTAAGCGAAAAGAAGCATAAAAAAACGCATTGGCATTTATTAAAAATAAAAATAAACGCAAGGCTACTAATATAAAATAATTATTTAGGTGACAACCTGGTTGATTAACAATATTGGGTTGTTAACGCGTTTGTTTTGTATATAAATAAATGTGGGACACAAAAAAGGCAGTGTAAACGATGTTGCCCAAAATGCATTGCTCCAATAACTTTTAAAATATTATTCTGAAGTTTCCCCCCCAAAATGTATTTTCCTATGAATGAAGTCACACCATTTCCCCCCTATTTTCCTACGAATTAAGTTGCACAAAAAATGTGTATATTTTCACATGAATTAAGCCACACAAAAATGCACGAAATCTGTTGAAATCCTTTTTGTACATATTTTCACGAATTGAGTGTGAGTTGTGTTTTTTTACAAAAGAAGATGGAGATTCTCGAGGTCTTCAATGTTCACATACTCACATATTCAACTTCTTATAGCCTACAATGGATCGACATCATTGTAGTCCGACCTCTATGCACATCTGAAACCAAAAGGACCCTTAACCGCTTCTTCTTCTTGCGGGTGCAAGCCATAAGACTGCTAAATAGTTTAACCAAATAGCTACCCGGACTATCTGCATTTACCCGTTTTGCACTGACTTTTTTGACTCATCACATACGCTGCTGCTACTGTTTACTAGCCTATCTGGCACTTTATTCTAGTTAGGTCTATGTGTACATATATAACTCAATTACCTCGTACCGCTGGACATCGACTCAGTACTGGTACCCCGTGTATATAACCAAGTTATCGTTACTCATTGGGTATCTATTATTACTTTTATTATTACGTGTTTAACTTTTCTATTATTTCTCTATTTTATTTCTCTCTGCCTTGTTGGGAAGGGTCCCAAGTTAGCATTTCACTGTTAGTCCACATGTGACGAATACAATTGGTTTTGACCTTCTCATTGTTTGGACTGTGCATAAAAGCGGCACA
The DNA here is from genome assembly GCF_029448725.1 of Salvelinus fontinalis. Taxonomy (NCBI): domain Eukaryota; kingdom Metazoa; phylum Chordata; class Actinopteri; order Salmoniformes; family Salmonidae; genus Salvelinus; species Salvelinus fontinalis. The sequence continues at coordinate 18,887,986 of NC_074693.1, forward strand.
CTTGGCTCAAAAGATGGCTCATGGCGCTCACACACCCGCCCACTCCTGCAAATACACACGTGCACGCTTAACACCTAGGTGCAACCTTAACTTGACACCACATTAGCTATTAATCAAACCCGACCCCCGCCCACCCTACCAGACATCCACAATCACGCCTGATTCATTAGGGAGTTAATTATTCTTGACCTTTTTACGTACATCCTTTCGCTTTTGTTAAAACTACACTTTAAATAATTGTGTTAGCCTACACTTGAAATAGTATAAATAGCACATTACCTACTGGACTCAGACGTCAGTTCAACGTCCAGTTTTGATTTACATTTGAATTTAGTAAACTAACATGAATTCAACGAGAAATCAACACAAATGTGAAACATGTCATTGGATAGGTTAAAAGTTGGGTGGAAATAGACAAAAAGGAATTCCCGAAATTGCAAATAAAATTGCTATCAGTTTTCCACGTTGATTCAAAAAAAAAAAATATTGCATTTTGCATTTGCATTTTTTTGTTAAAATGACAAGGGAAACAACTTTAATTCAACCAGTTTGTGCCCAGTGGATATTGTAGTGACTTCAATAAATATTTTTGCGATAGTATGCCTATGGTTAATTGAAGTATGCTGGGGTGTGTATTGAATTCGCCACCCTCTCTCCTGGAGCAGTCCTGTTCTCACGTGGCCTGTAAGTATATCGACACTTTACGGAGTGTGCGGATATATCACACGTCATAAAAAAAACTATTCACCTGTTTGTCACTTCTTCACTGTTCCCATGAGTAAATTATCTTTCCCATAGGCACACTGTGGTGGTGCCAAATGCCAAATGGTGCCAAATGCACACATAACGAAATGGTACTTGTAGACAGGAGAAAATGCAATTTACAATTGTGACCCTTTAAACTGGGTCGCCATAATAGACTAGTGTTGTTTAACATAATAGCATTTTATTTTCTTCATTGCTGCATCTGCTGCTTAGCATTATTATAACCCTCTAGCTTAAAGGCTAATAATAATTCGTTATTCGACAACGTGATCAGTAGAAAACAGAGCCAAATGTGATTTCATAGGTGTTAAACATTTGCTATGGTCTTCGCGAGTCACCAAATTGTGAAGCACGTACAGTATGTATCCAAGAGGTGTCAACTCATCGCCATGCTGTCTCCATCGCTCTCGGATTTCTGACTACTTTAGATTTTTTTTGTTGCTTTCGATAAAATCCAACTCTTAAAAACTAATCCTACTGTTGACAAATATTTAGTATGGTGACGGTTGTTTATCAGATTAGCCTACTTTTAAGAAGAATTTGAATTAGAAATACACAATTAAAATCGAAATTGAACTAGAAATTAATGACAAATATGGCCTCATATATTTTTTTAGCAAGAGAGCTTTGAAATAGTGGATTTGTCCATTAGTTTAGCATTTCGTATTTTACTAGGATCCCCATTAGCTGTTGCCAAGGCAGCAGCCACTCTTCCTGGGATTCTGACAGAGATAACACATTACATCAAACAAAATATTGTGCATTATACAAATGTACATTGCTCCATTATCACATTACATTATTACAATACTACATGACATTAAAAACTTCCCACCCATAAACCCTATCTTAATTTATCTAATTTTATTTCAATTACAATGAAGTAGCAGGAGAGAATTTACAGTTTTCAGTTACGTCACTGTCACCTCTACACCAATTTGTGTGGCCTCTGTGATATATAAACTGGTGTAGCACTGCGCACCCCATTCATTCAACACCCGTGATCCGAACTGCAAGGAACTCACCAGTCCGTGCCATTTTTCTTCTGGACATTTCTTCTAAAATAATGGGCACAATGATAAAGAAGAAAATCGGAAATTCAAGCCCGAATAATACCAAAAGTATGAAAAGGGTGAGTAGGACCTTGTATTGTTTTACTCTGATTTTGGTATGTTTTCAGATGTGTCATGTGTAGGCTATGGGAAATGCATGGAAAAATTGAATAATAATAGCCTCATGCTTTGCAGTGATAGCTAACATGTACAGTAGCTAACATACTGTATACATCAGTATGGTATTATACCTAAATTAAGCTAAATTAGGCGTAGACAAAAATAAATCAGTTTGATTACAATTAGCACCTCTCCCCCCTCTTGTCTCGATGCAGATGTTAAAGCCAGTTATAGAGAAGAAAAGACGAGACCGAATAAATCAGAGTCTTAGCGAGCTAAGGATTTTGTTACTGAACTACAAATTAGATTCGGTGAGTTTTTCAATCCATCTAATCCTATCTAGCCTTCATTGTTGTAGTCTGTGAGTCTATAGCGCCGTCCAAAGGCTTTTACGTGGCTGTTTATTTTAATTTGAACCTGTTTCCTTATTAGTCTATTCACTCTATTCATCTTGACCACTCACAGCGTTTACAGAACCCCAAACTGGAGAAAGCAGAGATTCTAGACCTGGCCGTGGAATATCTTCAAAAAAGGACAGACAAACAAAGCATAAGCAATGGTAAGTCTATCTAATTAGCTCTAGGCCTGCAAGTGTGTTTGCGAATGATCATCTGCAATGCATGAAATTGTCTGCAAAGATTCAAAATAAAAAATGTTTCCCTCTCCCACCCTTTAACTTTTTTTTTAGATTGTTCCAGCCAGGCTGTGTGTGGGCCGAAGGAGGTGCAGCAGGTTATTCACAGTGAGGTCTCCATGGCAGACGTCCCCAGTCCCCCAGCAGCAGCATACTCCAGGTCTGCTCTCCCTGCCATCTACACCGCAGGCTTCCAGCAGTGTGTCTCTCACCTGGCTGGCTTCATGGGCAGCAGCAGCCCCTTGGAGAGAGAGGGCTTCATCCTCCTCCAAGGGCTGAAGAGCTACATAGACAGTCAGTGCCCAACCACAAACACCAGTACAGCCTTGTACCCATCCAGTCAGTACCCAACCACAAACACCAGTACAGCCATGTACCCATCCAGTCAGTACCCAACCACAAACACCAGTACAGGGCAGCTGCAGTGCCCATCCTCCTCGTCATTAACAGACATCCATCTGAGGTCAGGTGGTGAGGAGATGGCTCATTGGGCGGACATGGTGCCTGTGAGAGAGGGATGCCGTCCCTCTAAACAGGGGGCAGTTCTCTGCCCCCGCAAATCCACTTTGTCGACCACCCACCATTCTTCCTGCCAACCAAATGACCACTCGTACCCCTTGTCACCTGACTACCTCTCCCCACCTCTGTCTCCTTGCCTTTCTTGTTCTTCTTCGGTTTTCACCACCCCTCCTCCCTACTTCTCGTTTCCCTGTCACTTTAGTTTCCCTCCTAGCCTGTCACCTATTTCCTCCAACCCCTCATCCTGCTCCGGGTCCCCGTCGCGACATAACGTCCCTTCTCCTCCACTTGGTTTTTCACCCACCCTCCCTCTCTCAAGGCCTCCCACCCTCCCTCTCTCAAGTCCTCCCACCCTCCCTCTCTCAAGTCCTCCCGGCCTCCCTCTCGTCCCCTTTCCCTCCCATATGTCTCTATGGTCCCCTGTGCCTGCACGAAGGCAAGAATTATTTATTAGCTCCACACACTGGAGACCCTGGTAGAAAGCCAGGTGAGCGTCAACTGACAGAGGGACTATGAAACAGTTCAACTGGACCAACGTTAGAGAAACTGACAAGAGGAGAGAGCCACCTGGTGGAGATCATGGAGGTAACCTGAACATGACCCTGCTGCTGCTGACATTTAATATGGTGCTCTTCTCGTTTGATCAACTTTCCTCATCATTTCTGAAATGTTCCCCATATTTGTAACACGTTAGTATTCATAATCTCTCTCTTTCATTTTTTAGATTATCCTTGTAAATATGAATTTCATAAACTGTGTATAAATATATATATATTGTCCTGTAAATATATTGTTAGAGAATAAACTGAACTGTACAATGGAACCATAACTCAATCGTTCTTCTTCTGATGGTTAGGATGATTCTCGGCCTGTGCCTGAATGCTCTGTAAATTGAAATTCCCATGTAGGCCTGGGTATGCACAGGTGAGGTGACTTGTTGCACACTCCCACCTAGCTTTTTGATTGGGTACTGCACTCATTCCATGTGGTTTGAGCGTCTATTCAATACTTTGCCAGCAGAAGGCGCCATCAGTTCAAAGAACCAGAGTAGTGTGGTAGAAGTCTCTCCATCTCTTTGACCCTGTCACAATGAAAGCAATAAGATACGCTGTCAGTTCAATAGAGCACTTCATTGTTTCTGGCTCTTTTATCAGTCCCGTGATAAGCCTAAGATGCTTCATACAAGCATCATTATTTTCTCTCTGTCTCTCCCAGGCTCAGATAAATGCTCACCCTTCTCCTAATCTGCTGTTCTAATCGCTATTACAAGACCTGAATATTTTCTGTACAAGGTACTGAGGGATTTGGCTAGAGAAAATAGACTTTCTGACATGATAGAACATGTCTTTGGATAAGGGTTATTTATCCCTCCTCATTCCCTCCCTCCCTATTCCCTCCCTCCTTCTGTCCCTCCTTTCCTCCCTCCCTCTGTCCCTCCTTCCCTCCTTTCCTCCCTCTCTCTTCATTGAAGAGGCTTTCTCTGTACCAGTGCCATTAGTTATGAGGTGGCCATTGTTCATTGTCAGAGATATAAGAAGACAGACAGGCACATCAGGTTGATTATCCACACTGTCTTTCTGCAGGTTTTGATCATTCCTGAATCAAAGAACCATGTGACAGTTAGGAGAAAGGGCCGGCCACCAAGCTAAAGAGGATATTCTACCTCTCCATTACTCATAATTAAAAGGGAAAGTGATGACCTGACAATGGTTGAAATCCCTCTGGCATTTTCTCAGGGTACGCTGATTAGTACTGATCCTGTTACCCTCTGTAATCATCGTTTTGTTAGCCATGAATGCACCCCATGCATTCCTGATTAGTCCCAAACAGCCAGGGAGGGAGAAACTTATAGGAAACCCACAAGAGGAGGAGGGTGTGTGGAGATGTCATGGTTTGGTCATGGTTTATTGGGTGCATAGGTAAATACATTGGTGTTGGCACATTTCTAAAGCAAAATGTTGGAAGCAGGGTTGGTGTCGAAGGTTTTCATCATTCATGTGCACACACACACACACACACACACACACACACACACACACACACACACACACACACACACACACACACACACACACACACACACACACACACACACACACACACACACACACACACACACACACACACACACACACCTTTAGGCAGACACACACACACACATCCCCCCTGGGTTTTATTTATCTGAAAGCCCCGTGGTAACTCTGTGGTAAATCTGTGGTAATTTGTCTCACATTGTAAAATGGATGCATTTGATTTATTGCATTTCAGGTGGTGTGTGGTCCAGTAAGAGTGTTCCATTTCCGGTGGTGTGTGTTCCAGTAAGAGTGTTCCATTTCCATTTCCGGTGGTGTGTGGTCCAGTAAGAGTGTTCCATTTCCGGTGGTGTGTGGTCCAGTAAGAGTGTTCCATTTCCGGTGGTGTGTGGTCCAGCAACAGTGTTCCATTTCTGGTGGTTTGTGGTCCAGCAACAGTGTTCCATTTCAGGTGGTGTGTCGTCCAGCAACAGTGTTCCATCTCTGGTGGTGTGTCATCCAGCAACAGTGTTCCAATTGTGCGAAGGTTTCGAGGGCTGGGTGTGAGATATACGTCATGTCCAGGAGGATTCACGTAACTGAATACCACTGGTTTAGTCTCATTCAATAGAACTTATGATGTAAACCAGGTGTGCATCCCAAATGGCAACCTATTGCCTATATATAGTACACTATGTTTAAACAGAGCCCTATGGGGCTATATAGGGAAAAGGGTGCCATTTGGGACGCAAGCCAGTTCTTTATAGATCTACATTACTCATTGAAGGTTCCTCATTAGGCTGCCAAGAATGGAATTAATTGAACTGACATTTCTGTTTTCGTTTCCTCATTCCAGAGGTACGAATCAGTTTAAGTGCAACACCAATGGATTATCTACCTGACATAAAATAACTAACATCCTGTTCCAGCATTACAATAAAGGGGCTGACTGGATAGAGAGAAATAGAGAGAGAGAGAGATAGAAAGAGAAATATGTATATATATATATAGAGAGAGAGACGTTGTTTAACTAGCTTCAGATAAAGGGTGACGGTAACAAATTAGACTGAAGAAAATAATAGATTTTTCTTCTTACAGATAAAAAGGGAAAACACACCACTTGGCTCCTGTCACTGACTGTGTCCCTGCTCCAGACTGGGCTGTGTCCTTGCTTCTGTCTGGACTGTGTGTCCCTGCATCTGTTTGGACTGTATGGCCCTGCCTGTCTGGGCTGTGTCCCTGCTCCTGTCTGGGCTGTGTGTCCCTGCATCTGTCTGGGCTGTGTCCCTGTCCCTGTCTGGTCTGTGTGTCCCTACTACTGTTTGGGCTGTGTGTCCCTGTCCCTGTCTGGGCTGTGTCCCTGCTCCTGTCTGGGCTATGTGTCCCAGCTCCTGTCTGGGCTATGTGTCCCTGCTCCTGTCTGGGCTGTATGTCCCTGCATCTGTTTGGGTTGTGTTGCCTTACCTCTGTCTGGGCTGTGTGTCCCTGTCCCTGTCTGGGCTGTGTGTCCCTACTACTGTCTGGGCTGGGTCCCTGTCCCTGTCTTGGCTGTGTGTCCCTGCATCTGTCTGGACTGTGAGTCCCTGCATCTGTCTGGGCTGTGTGTATCTGCTACTGTCTGGGCTGTGTGTCCCTGCACCTGTCTGGGCTTTGTGTCCCTGCTACTGTCTCAGCTGTGTGGCCCTGTCCCTGTCTGGGCTGTGTGTCCTTGCTCTTGTCTGGGCTATGTGTCCCTGTTCCTGTCTGGGCTGTGTGTCCCTGCCTGTCTGGGCTATGTGTCCCTGCTCCTGTCTGGGCTGTGTGTCCCTGCTCCTGTCTGGGCTATGTGTCCCTGCTCATGTCTGGGCTGTGTGTATCTGCTACTGTCTGGGCTGTGTGTCCCTGCACCTGTCTGGGCTGTGAGTCCCTGCATCTGTCTGGGCTGTGTGTTCCTGCCCCTGTCTGGGCTTTGTGTCCCTGCTACTGTCTCAGCTGTGTGGCCTTGTCCCTGTCTGGGCTGTGTGTCCCTGCATCTGTCTGGGCTGTGTCCCTGCATCTGTCTGGGCTGTGTGTCCCTGCATCTGTCTGGGCTATGTGTCCCTGCTCCTGTCTGGGCTGTGTGTCCCTGCTCCTGTCTGGTCTGTGTCCCTGTCCCTGTCTGGGCTGTGAGTCCCTGCATCTGTCTGGGCTGTGTGTCCCTGCTCCTGTCTGGGCTGTGTGTCCCTGCTCCTGTCTGGGCTGTGTGTCCCTGCTCCTGTCTGGGCTGTGTGGCCCTGCTCCTGTCTGGGCTATGTGTCCCTGCTCCTGTCTGGGCTGTGTGTCCCTGCTCCTGTCTGGGCTGTGTGGCCCTGCCTGTCTGGGCTATGTGTCCCTGCTCCTGTCTGGGCTGTGTGGCCCTGCTCCTGTCTGGGCTATGTGTCCCTGCTCCTGTCTGGGCTGTGTGTCCCTGCTCCTGTCTGGGCTGTGTGTCCCTGCTCCTGTCTGGGCTGTGTGTCCCTGCTCCTGTCTGGGCTATGTGTCACTGCTCCTGTCTGGGCTGTGTGGCCCTGCTCCTGTCTGGGCTATGTGTCCCTGCTCCTGTCTGGGCTATGTGTCCCTACTCCTGTCTGGGCTGTGTGTCCCTGCTCCTGTCTGGGCTGTGTGTCCCTGCTCCTGTCTGGGCTGTGTGGCCCTGCTCCTGTCTGGGCTGTGTCCCTGTCCCTGTCTGGGCTGTGTGTCCCTACTACTGTTTGGGCTGTGTGGCCCTGCTCCTGTCTGGGCTGTGTCCCTGTCCCTGTCTGGGCTGTGTGGCCCTGCTCCTGTCTGGGCTATGTGTCCCTGCTCCTGTCTGGGCTGTGTCTGCAGTTGCCCTGGTCCTGTCTCTGACTGTGTCCGTCACTGCTGCCCTGGAAGCGTGTCCAGCTGTCCCGTCACTCTGTCAGCGCCGCTGTCTTCCACAGCCCCAGATTAAATGCGCGCAAAGGGACCGCCAGGAAAAGTGGCTCGCCCCATCTCTCAGGACTTATGTCAAAAATGTTTCAGTCCTCAGGTAATTTGCTACAGTCCGGGTTCCTTTCACTATTTACTTCAAAGATCCTTGCGATGAGAGGGAGAGAGAGAGAGAGAGAGAGAGAGAGAGAGGAAGAAAGCAAAATGAAAGAGAGGAAAAATGGTATTTAGTTGTGGGTAGCGAAAGATCTACATTCTTGAGGATTGACATGTTCTCTGAGAGAGATGTCTTCCTCCCAGACCAGCGAGGCTGACTATCTGTTCTCTGAGAGAGATTTCTTCCTCCCAGACCAGCGAGGCTGACTATCTGTCTCTGAGCGAGATGTCTTCCTCCTAGACCAGCGAGGCTGACTATCTGTCTCTGAGAGAGATGTCTTCCTCCCAGACCAGCGAGGCTGACTATCTATCTCTGAGAGAGATGTCTTCCTCCTAGACCAGCGAGGCTGACTATCTGAAAAACATGTCTGGAGGTGATTGGTCAGAAAACACACTCAGTCAGAAGAAACTGTGATTGCTTCCCAAATGGCACCCTATTCCCTATGTAGTGCTTTACTTTTGACCAAGGACCATTGGGCCATTTGGGAAGCATCCACAGACAAGGTCGGGCTGTGTGACAGGTGTCCACTTTAGACATCCTTTGGACTGTGACATACATGACTCTTTGTAATCCGGAATCGCAAATAGGTCACTAATGTCAGTGGTTTGATATGGTTGTACCATATTATGGTGGGTTGTGAATCATTTGCTTCTGTAGTGCTTTTTTTGTTGTAAAGTATTTTTTTTGCATTGTTTGTTGGCTGTGAAACGAAGCAGAGAAAACAAAAGACAGGAAAATGATGGGTCATTAAATCCTAGTCTTGGGTGGACTGGGTGGGGGCTTTAAAGCATCCCAAGACCTACCCAGAAGATCATTGTCAAGGCAACATCTCTAAAGCTAGACAGGAAGTAATTTGAGCCAAACAGGAGGGAATCAAATCAGACATCGCTGGCTTGTTTTTCAGGCCAGGACAATTACGTTTGACATAAGGCGCTTTTCACTCATGCATCAGTGGTCTCCTCTTTCAGAGCCCTGCTATCACATGGGTCCAGTGGTTAGCCTTTCTTCCTCTTAATAGTACAAAGTCATTTGCAGCCAGGAGATGATGAACAATGACTGTCTTTTCAGAGATCCCATAACCTTCATTCACGGGAACATCAGTCAGTACAAATGAAGTATGCTCGATCATCCTGCAGCTAGAAATTCTGCTGATGCTGTCCAAAACGGACTTCCCTGTGGACTTGTAAGATATTATATTATATTAAAATAATGTGTACTCATGAACTTAATGTTTTAACAGGTAAATGTGTCAGTCTGCCCTCACTGTGCTGTGGTTGCCAAGGCATCATCCAGAGAATGTTGATCATTGTAGTTCTATGTAATATCCCTATACTCTGGCCCAGCTGCCTGACCGCTGAGCTCATGTGAAGAGAACTAGAATATGAGCTATTGCAAAATTCATTTGAACATAAATATTACTAGTATTAGAAGGACCTTTTCTGTGTAGCTTTATGGTTAGTGTAGGGTTCGTAATCTTCTCCAGGCCCCTTGCGACCCTGTCTAGGCCGTGACCGGGCTAGCTTGTCGGTTGCATCTCCTTCTCCGGAACACTTGTAATCCTGGTGATGTACTTTAACACACTCTGCTCTCTGTACTCATTTTTTTTTAAATCTGGAAAAACTTAGCAGGTTAGAGGTCATAAAAAACATTGTGATTGAATCATAGGTCTTCTAAAAATACTGGTTGTTGTCCATTCTAATTCAGTGAATGCTGCCCTTTTTTGGTGGACTTTTGACGTCAGTGCTGATTGGGGCCAGACACCAGAGTAAAGACGCTTGTTTGTCCTCCAAGCAAACAAAAAGCAGTTAGGCGATGCAGAAGTCTCTTTTTCAGTATGTAACCTCATACTGCTGAGAAAATGTCAGTGCGGGTGTAAGTGTGTGTGGACACAGAATCATGGGACCTTAAAGGGCCCCTTGCTCTGACTAACAGAATAGTTTGTCCGTATCGCTCTCTCCAGTAATAATTCCACAAATGCGGTGGACTTCAGCATCTGAAGCCAAGATTTGAAATAAGAGCATAGAACAGACCTTTTGGTATTGTGTCATATTTTGGTCCAAATAGGCAGCCTTCACATAGGCAGCACAATTCTGATATTTCTTCAGTTATTTGGTCTTTTGACCAATCAGATCAGCCCTGAAATAGATCTGATGTGATTGGTCAAAAGACCAATTAGTGGAAAAAATATCAGAATTGGTCTGCTTGTGATGATGCAGCCATAACAGCATTTGGTCATATTTCTCTAATATAGAGAGACCATTGTTAAATCATGTATTGATTTTATTTCAACTACACTCAATATGATGATTAATTCGCCTTGTGGGGAATACATAGCAGAGATGAACCATGAGTAGATAGATGACAAACCTAATCAAGCCTTCATTCATGCTACATTTTTATAGAGTTTACCGACATTGCCATTACCAGCATGGAAAAAATGCATTATTTTACTGTGGAGTCACAAGCTGACACCTGGCAGGTAGGGAAGTTTGGATCTGAGCAGTATTATACACTTTGTCTGCATACCAAATTGCCACCTATTCCCCTAGTGCACTACCCTATGGGCCCTGGTCAAAAGTAGTCTACTATTATTTGAAATAGGGTGTCATTTGGGATACAACCATACACTTTGATACAGCAGCAGTGAGTCTGTCTCTGGCTGGGATCTGGGGTTTCCCAGCGCTGCACAAGCACCTCCACGCAGGAACAGGAACAGACACTGAACTAGAATCAAGAGGATATTACAGGCTGGCACAAGGCCAAATATCTGCACCTTACTTTCTTTCATCATGTTGTTTTAGTCAGCACAGATTATTAGGAGCAGTATTGTACTGTGTATGAGGGGCTTATGGTTCCTGCGTTGGTGAATGACTAGCCATCCAGGGCCAGCAGTCATTTTGGCACAAATGCTTTGTAAAGACAGTTTTGCTGACATCACATATTTTCTCCAATTGTACAGACGATTTTGTGGCGTCTCACACAAAATGACTGTAATTTCTCAATTTATTCTTATTGATTTAAGATTAGGGTAATCATCTTAGAATTTACTGAACTTCTTATAGTAATCAAATTTTTATGTTATTGGCATACGGTCTGTTGCTACACAGTGCATTCGGAAAGTATTCAGATCCCTTCCCTTTTTCCACAGTTTGTTACATTACAGCCTTATTCTTAAATGGTTTAAATACATTTGTTTCCTCACCAATCTACACACAATACACCATAATGACAAAGCGAAAACAGGTTTTTAGAAATGTTGCTAATTTATAAAAAAACAAAAACAGTAATACCTTATTACATTAGTATTCAGACCCTTTGCTATGAGACTTGAAATTGAGCACAGGTGCATCCTGTTTCCATTGATCATCCTTGAGATGGTTCTACAACTTGATTGGAGTCCACCTGTCGAAAATTCAATTGATTGGACATGATTTGGAAAGCCACACACCTTTCTATATAAGGTCCCACAGTTGACAGTGCATGTCAGAGCAAAAACCAAGCCATGAGGTCGATAGAATTGTCCATAGAGCTCTGAGACAGGATTGTGTCGAGGCACAAATTTGGGGAAGAGTACCAAAACATTTATGCAGCATTGAAGGTCCCCAAGAACATAGTGGCCTCCATTATTCTTAAATGGAAGAAGTTTAGAACCACCAAGACTCTTCCTAGAGATGGCCGCCCGGCCAAACTGAGCAATCGGGGAGAAGGGCCTTGGTCAGGGAGGTGACCAAGAACCCATTGGTCACTCTGACAGAGCTCCAGAGTTCCTCTGTGGAAATGGGAGATCCTTGATGAAAACCTGCTTCAGAGCACTCAGGACCTCAGACTGGGGTGAAGGTTCACCTTCCAACAGGACAATGGCCCGAAGCACACAGCCAAGACAACGCAGGAGTAGCTCCAGGATAAGTCTCTGAATGTCCTTGAGTGGCCCAGCTAGAGCCCGGACTTGAACCCGATCAAACATCTTTGGAGAGACCTGAAAATAGCTGTGCAGCGATGCTCCCCATCCAACCTGACAGAGCTTGAGAGGATCAGCAAAGAATAATTGGGGGAAACTCCCCAAATACAGGTGTGCCAAGCTTGTAGCGTCATACCCAAGAAGACTCGAGGCTGTAATCGCTGCCAAAGGTGCTTCAACAATGTGCTGAGTGAAGGGTCTGAATACTTATGTAAATGTAATATTTTAGTTTTGTTTTTCTGAATACTTTCCGAATGCACAGTATGTCAACTAAGCATTGATTGTTAGCATAGAAAGAATAGTCCTAAGAGGTCTCAGCAGCACTAAAAGTTATAGAGGACATCACCCTAATCCATACCTCCCTAACCCTAACCCTAACCCATACCTCCCTAACCCATATCTCCCTATCTCTAACCCATAACTCCCTAATTTGCTAGTAACAGATTACATTCATATTCTGACAATCTCAGAAACTCACTTACATTATACCTTTGATGATATATAGATAGCAACAAATGGTTATAACATCGACAGAAAATACATAAATGCTAAAGGTGGAGGTGTTTCCATTTATATTCAGAACCTCTCACACCCTGATCTGTTTCACCTGTTCTCATTATTGTCTCCACCCCCTCCAGGTGTCGCTTGTTTTCCCCAGTGTATTTATCCCTGTGTTTCCTGTCTCTCTGTGCCAGTTCGTCTTGTATGTTCAAGTCAACCAGAGTTTTTCCCGTTCTCCTGCTTTTTGCTATTTTCCTTTTATCTAGTCCTCCCGGTTTTGACCCTTGCCTGTTTCTGGACTCTGTACCCGCCTGCCTGACCATTCTGCCTGCCTTGACCACGAGTCTGTCTGCCGCTCTGTACCTCCTGGACTCTGATCTGGTTTTGACCTTTTGCCTGTCCACAACCATTCTCTTGCCTACACCTTTTGGATTAATAAACATTGTAAGTCTCCAACCATCTGCCTCCTGTGTCTGCATCTGGGTCTCTCCTTGTGTCATGATAGAACCACATTCCTGTAAAGCTTAGAGAGGATCTCATGTTAAATACTGTTGAAGTAGTATGGCTACAGGTTCATCTGCCTCACCTAAAGCCCATTCTGGTGGGAAGCCGCTGTAGACCATCAAGTGCTAACAGTCAGTATCTGGATAACATGTGTGAAATGCTTGATAATGTACACTATCGTTCAAAAGTTTGGGGTCACTTAGAAATGCCCTTGTTTTTGAAAGAAAAGCATTTTTTTTGTCCATTAAAATAACATAAATTTGATCAGAAATACAGTGTAGGCAATGTTAATGTTGTAAATGACTATTGTAGCTGGAAAGTGCTGATTTTTTAAAATGGAATATCTACATAGGCGTACAGTGGCCCATTATCAGCAACCATCACTCCTGTGTTCCAATAGCAGAGTTGCGAAGAAAAAGTAATATCTCAGACTGGCCAATAAAATTAAAAGATTAAGATGGACAAAAGAACACAGACACTGGACAGAGGGACTCTGTCTAGAAGGCCAGCATCCCGGAGTCGCCTCTTCACTGTTGACGTTGAGACTGGTGTTTTGCGGGTATTATTAAATGAAGCTGCCAGTTGAGGACTTGTGAGGCATCTGTTTCTCAAACTAGACACTCTAATGTACTTGTCCTCTTGCTCAGTTGTGCACCGGGGCCTCCCAATCCTCTTTCTATTCTGGTTAGAGCCAGTTTGCACTGTTCTGTGAAAGGAGTAGTACACAGCGTTGTACGAGATCTTTAGTTTCTTGACAATTTCTCGCATGGAATAGCCTTCATTTCTCAGAACAAGAATAGACTGACGAGTTTCAGAAGAAAGATCTTTGTTTCTGGCCATTTTGAGCCTGTCAAATCCACAAATGCTGATGCACCAGATACTCAACTAGTCTAAAGAAGGCCAGTGTCACGCCCTGACCTTAGAGATCCTTTTTATGTCTCTATTTTGGTTTGGTCAGGGCGTGAGTTGGGGTGGGCATTCTATGTTTTTGTTCTATGTTTTGTGTCTGCAGCAGACAGAACTGTTTCGCTTTCGTTCTCCTGTTTGTTGTTTTTGTTCGATGTGGTTTTGGGATTAAATCATGAACACTTTAAACGCTGCACCTTGGTCTACTCTTCCTTCAGCCCACGAGAACCATTACAGCCAGTTTTATTGCTTCTTTAATCAGAACAACAGTTTTCAGCTGTGCTAGCATAATTGCAAAAGGGTTTTCAAAATTTTACTTAACTAGGCAAGTCAGTTAAGAACAAATTCTTATTTTCAATGACGGCCTAGGAACAGTGGGTTAACTGCCTTGTTCAGGGGCAGAACGACAGATTTTTACCTTGTCAGCTAGGAGATTTGAACTTGCAACCTTTCTGTTACTAGCCCAACGCTCTAACCACTAGGTTACCCTGCCACGCCATTTAATGATCAATTAGCCTTTTAAAATGATAAACTTGGATTAGCTAACACAACATGCAATTGGTAAATAGGAGTGATGGCTGCTGATAGTGGACCTCTGTACGCCTATGTAGAAATTCCATTAAAAATCAGCCGTTTCCAGCTACAATAGTCATAGTCAACATTAACAATGTCTACACTGTATTTATGATCAATTTGATGTTCTTTTAATGGACAAAAAATTTGCTTTTCTTTTAAAAACAAGGACGTTTCTAAGTTACCCCAAACTTTTAAACGTTAGTGTATGTGATATCAACAGAAAGGTATATTTTCTGGGTGATTTAAATATTGACTGGCTTTCATCAAGCTGCCCACTCAAGAAAATGCTTCCAAACGTAACTAGCGCCTGCAACCTGTTTCAGGTTATCAGTCATCCTACCAGGGAATTTACAAACCTTCACAGGAATGAAATCTGTCACATCTGCTCCTGCCACGCACTCTAGTGCTCATCTGGTGTCTCCTTGACCTGCCGCCACTCCCCCAGTGCTCTCTCCCCCTCTCTCTCTCTCTGTGTGTGATTGTGTGGGCGAAGACAGGTGTGCTGGAGTCAGAGCAGATCCCCACCAGCTGCAAGCTGTTCCATAATCAAGACCTCTACAAATACTCAGTCCTGCCAATTCCACACTGCCAGATCGTAATCTCTGCCCAGTCAGTCCATGTTTCTAGCCGTTTGTACCTGTTGTCCCTGTTCTCCCTTGCATGATGCTGTTTCCCTCTCTGCTACAGTTCTGCCTGCTCTGACTCTGGTCCCTGTCTCCAGTTCGACTTCTCGTCAATCCTGCTACTCTGTCCTGGATTTCCCATTCTATGCTCCCTTAGATTCCCCTCCGGACCTGCTTACCAGGTCCCCACACCTCTCGCTCCAGCCTCAGCCTCTGCACCTAGTTTCCAGCAAACCGCCCAAGCTTCCCCTGGCCTGCACTCAATCCCCCCCCCCCTGTTTCAATAAATACCTTGGTTTCCTCATCCCAGTCTCCTCGTCTGAGTCTGCTCTTGGGTTCACCTGTTCTGCTCCGCGTGACAGAAATCATCAACATGTATTGATCACATCTTTACTAATGCTGCATAAATTTGCTTTAAAGCAGTATCCAAATCCCAATATAGTAGCCATATCTAGGAAAACCGAAGTTCCAAAGGCTTTGCCTAATATACCCTATAAGAGATCATACAATACGTTTTGTAGTGATTCTTATGTTGCTGATGTAAAGAATATTTGTTGGTCTGTGGTGTGTAACGAGGAGCAACCTGATGCTGCGCTTGACACATTTATGAAATAGCTTATTCCAGTTACTAATAAGCATGCAACCATTAAGAAAATGACTGTAAAAACTGTTAAATCACTGTTGATGGTGAGAAATTGAAAAATTGTATGGTTGACATTATTGTTGTCTATCAACAATGGCAAGCCACCGGGTTCTGACAACTTGGATGGAACATTACTGAGGATAATAGCGGACGATTTTGCCACTCCTATTTGCCATATCTTCAATCTAAGCCTACTAGAAAGCGTGTGCCCTCAGGCCTGGAGGGAAGCAAAAGTAATTCCGCTACCCAAGAATAGTAAAGGCCCCTTTACTGGCTCAAATAGCTAAGCAATCAGCCTGTTACCAACCCTTAGTAAACTTTAGGGGAAAAAAAGGTTTTGTATCAGATACAATGTTATATTACTGTAAACAAATTGACAATAGAATTTCAGCACGCTTATAGGGGAGGACATTCAACAAGCACGGCACTGACAATGATGATGATTGGCTGAGAGAAATTGATGATACAAATGTTGTCGGAGATGTTTTGTTAGACTTCAGTGCAGCTTTTGACAAGCATATGTTTTGAGCTTTACACCCCTGCTATATTGTGTATAAAAAGTTACCGGTCTAACAGAACACAGAGGGTGTTCTTTAATGGAAGCCTCTCCAACATAATCCAGGTAGAATCAGGAATTCCCCAGGGCAGCTGTCTAGGCCCCTTACTTTTTTCAATCTTCAATGCCACTGCCTTGAGTAAAGCCAGCGTGTCTATGTATGCGGATGACTCAACACTATACACGTCAGCTACTTAAGCAAGTGAAATCACTGCAACACTTAACGAAGAGCTGCAGTTAGTTTCAGAATGGGTGGCAAGAAATAAGTTAGTCCTAAATATTTCAAAAACTAAAGCATTGTATTTGGAACAAATCGTTCACTAAACCCTAACCCTCAACTAATTTGTATAATAAATAATGTGGAAATTGAACAAATTGAAGTGACTAAACTGCTTGGAGCAACCGTGGATTGTAAACTGTAATGGTCAAAACATGTTGATTAAACAGTAGCTAAGATCGGGAGAAGTCTGTCCATAATAAAGCACTGCTCTGCCTCCAATTGTTAGTAATTACTATCTTGTCTCATCGCTACAACTCCCGTACGGGCTCGGGAGAGACGAAGGTCGAAAGCCATGTGTCCTCCGAAACACAACCCAACCAAGCCGCACTGCTTCTTAACACAGCGCGCCTCCAACCCAGAAGCCAGCCGCACCAATGTGTGGGAGGAAACACCGTGCACCTGGCTACCTTGGTTAGCGCGCACTGTGCCCGGCCCGCCACAGGAGTCGCTGGTGCGCGATGAGACAAGGATATCCCTACCGGCCAAACCCTTCCTAACCCGGACGACACTAGGCCAATTGTGCGTCGCCCCACGGACCTCCCGGTCACGGCCGACTGTGACAGAGCGCAAACCCAGAGTCTCTGGTGGCGCAGCTAGCGCTGCGAAGCAGTGCCCTAGACCCCTGTGCCACCCGGGAGGCCCTTGCTCTGCCTTTTTAACAACACTATCAACAAGGCAGGTCCTACAGGTTCTAGTTTAGTTGCACCTGGACTAGTGTTCAGTTGTGTGGTCAGGTGGCACAAAGAGGGACCTCTGAAAATTACAATTGGCCCAGAACAGAGCAGCCCTTAAATGTACACTGAGAGCTAACATTAATAATATGCATGTAAATCTCTCGTGGCTCAAAGTGAAGGAAAGATTCACAGATAAATCCATGACAATCGAGAATTTCAATAAACATTTCTCTACGGCTGGCCATGCTTTCCACCTGGCTACCCCAACCCCGGCCAACAGCTCTGTACCCCCCGCAGCAACTGGCACAAGCCCTCCCCACTTCTCTTTCACCCAAATCCAGACAGCTGATGTTCTGAAAGAGCTGCAAAATCTGAAACCCTGCTAATCAGCTGGGCTAGACAATCTGGAACCTCTTTTCCTAAAATTATCCGCCGCCATTGTTGCAACCCCTATTACCAGTCTGTTCAACTTCTCTTTCGTATCGTCTGAGATTCCTAAAGATTGGAAAGCGGCCGCGGTCATCCCCCTCTTCAAAGGGGGAGACACTCTAGACCCAAACTGTTACAGACCTATACCCATGCTGCCCTGCCTTTCTAAAGTCTTCAAAAGCCAAGTGAACAAACAGATCACAGACCATTTCAAATCCCACTGTACCTTCTCCGCTATGCAATCGGTTTCCGAGCTGGTCACGGGTGCACCCCAGTTCAAGGTCCTAAACGATATCATAACCGTCATCGATAAAAGACAGTACTGTGCAGCCGTCTTCATCGACCTGGCCAAGGCTTTCGACTCTGTCAATCACCGTATTCTTATCGGCAGACTCAACAGCCTTGGTTTCTCTAATGACTGCCGCGCCTGGCTCACTAACTGCTTCTCAGATAGAGTTCAGTGTGTCAAATCGAAGGGCCTGTTGTCCGGACATCTGGCAGTTTCTATGGGGGTGCCACAGGGTTCAATTCTCGGGCCGGCTCTTTTCTCTGTATATATCAATGATGTCGCTCTTGCTGCGGGTGATTGTTTGATCCAACTCTATGCAGACGACACCATTCTGTATACATCTGGCCTTTCTTTGGACACTGTGTTAACAAACCTCCAAACGAGCTGCGACACCATACAACACTCCTTCCGTGGCCTCCAACTGCTATTAAATGCTAGTAAAACGAAATGCATGCTCTTCAACCGATCGCTGCCCACACCTGCCCGCCTGACTAGCATCACTACTCTGGACGGTTCTGACTTAGAATATGTGGACAACTACAAATACCTAGGTGTCTAGCTAGACTGTAAACTCTCCTTCCAGACTCATATTAAGCATCTCCAATCCAAAATTAAATCTGGACTCGACTTCCTAGTTCGCAACAAAGCCTCCTTCACTCACGCTGCCAAACACACCCTCGTGAAACTAACTATCCTACCAATCCTTGACTTCGGCGATGTCATTTACAAAATAGCCTCCAACACTCTACTCAGCAAATTGGATGCAGTCTATCACAGTGCCATCCGTTTGTCACCAAAGCCCCATATACTACCCACCACTGCCACCTGTATGCTCTCGTTGTCTGTTCCTCGCTACATATTCGTCACCAAACCCACTGGCTCCAGGTCATCTATAAGTCTTTACTAGGTAAAGCTACGCCTTATCTCAGCTCACTGGTCACCATAGCAACAGCCACCTGTAGCACCCGCTTCAGCAGGTATATTTCACTGGTCATCCCCAAAGCCAACACCTCCTTTGGCGCCTTTCCTTTTGCACACCAGTATTTCTACTTGCACATCCTCATCTGCACATATATCACTGCAGTGTAAATTGCTAAATTGTAATTACTTCGCCACTATGGCCTATTTATTGCCTTACCTCTTTACTTCATTTGCACACACTGTATACTGATTTTTCTATTGTGTTATTGACTGTACGTTTGTTTATCCCATGTGTAACTCTGTGTTGTTGTTTTTGTCGCACTGCTTTGCTTTGTCTTGGCCAGGTCGCAGTTGTAAATGAGAACTTGTTCTCAACTGGCCTACCTGGTAAAATAAAGGTGAAATATATATATTTTTTAAACCACTACTTGTTTCTGTAAGAAGTGTTGACATGCTGAATGCACTGAGGTGTCTGTTTAAACTACTACCACAAAGCTTGGACACCCATGCATACCCCACAAGAAATGCCACCAAAGGTCTCTTCACAATCCCCAAGTCAAGAACAGACTATGGGAGGCGCACAGTACTACATAGAGCCATGGCTACAAGGAGCTCTATTCCACATCAGATAACTAATGCAAGCAGTAGAACCAGATTGATTAAAATACACCTTATGGAACAGTGGGCACAGACACAAGACAAGCACTCTACACACACATACACATGGATGTTGTATTGTAAATATGTGATAGTGGAGTAGTGGCCTGAGGGAACACATTAAATGTATTGGGTAAAGTGATATGACATGTAATGCCATGTAATATCTTAAACTGTATATAACTGCCTTAATGTTGCTGGACCTCCTTAATAAATACAAATTGAACCCATACCTCCCTAAACCATACCTCCCTACCCCTAAACTATACCTCCCTAACCCATATCTCCCTAAACCTAACCCATATCTCCCTAACCCATACCGCCCTAACCCATACCTCCCTAATCCTAACCCATACCTCGCTAAGCCTAACCCATATCTGCCTAACTCCTAACCCATGCCTCCCAAACCCATACCTCCCTACCCCTAAACCATACCTCCCTAACCCATATCTCCCTAATCCTAACCCATACCTCTCTAAGCCTAACCCATATCTGCCTAACCCCTAACCCATACCTCCCTAACCCATACCTCCCTCACCATACCTCCCTAAACCTAACCCATACTGCCCTAACCATACCTCCATAACCCTAAACCATACCTCCCTAACCCATACCTCTTTAAGCCATATCTCCCTAAGCCTAGCCCTTAGCTCTCGAACCCTAACCCATACCCCCCTACCCCATACCTCCCTAACCATACCTCCCTAACCCTAAACCATACCTCCCTAACCATACCTCCCTAACCCTAAACCATATCTCCCTAACCCATACCTCCATAACATCCCTCCCTAACCCTAACCCTTATCCATATCTCCCTAACCCATACCTCCCTAACATACCTCCCTAACCCTAACCCTTACCCATACCTTCCTAACGCATACCTTCCTAACCCTAACCCATACCTTCCTAACCATACCTCCCTAACCCATACCTTCCTAACCCTAACCCATATACCTCCCTAACCCATACCTCCCCAACCCATACCTCCCTATCCCATACCTCCCTAACCCATACCTAACTAACCCATACCCTCCTAACCCTTACCCATACCTCCCTAACCCTAACCCATACCTCCGTAAACCTAACCCATTCCTCCCTAAACCATATCTCCCTAACCCATACCTCCCTAAGCCTAACTCATACCTCTCTAACACATACCTCCCTGCCCTCAATCACCCATATCTCCCTAAGACTAACCCATACCTCCCTAACCCATACCTCCCTAACTCTAACCTATGACTCCATAATCCATACTTCCCTAACCCATACCTCCCTGCCCTCAATCACCTCCATCTTGTCCTCTTTGTTCATGAGGGTCTGGGAAGATCAATGGCACATTCTGGAGGATTGTCGCTGCTCTAAAAATCCCGGAGGAGAGGTGGGGAACAGGGTGGCTAGGTGGGAAAGGGAATTATATAAATGAACAGCAACATGTCATCTGGGGGTGGGCTCTGGTCACAACTACAATCTCACTGACACAGAGGATTTATCATAAAGGGTTGGCTAGTCAGTAGTACACCACCATCAAATGTCTGCGTCCCAAATGGCACCTTATAGGTACCCCGTGTTTTGCTCTGATCAAAAGTGGTACCCTATGTAAGCAATAGTATGTGGTACTGTGGGATTTTTGGGTGGTTCTGTGGGGTTTTGGATGGTTCTGGAGTTGTATGTGGTTCAGTGGGGTTTGGGGTGTTTCTGGAGTTGTATGTGGTTCAGTGGGGTTTGGGGTGTTTCTGGAGTTGTATGTGGTTCAGTGAGGTTGGGGTGGTTCTGGAGATGTATGTGGTTCAGTGGGGTTGGGGTGGTTCTGGAGTTGTATGTGGTTCAGTGGGGTTTGGATGGTTCTGGAGTTGTATGTGGTTCAGTGGGGTTTGGGGTGGTTCTGGAGTTGTATGTGGTTCAGTGGGGTTTGGGGTGTTTCTGGAGTTGTATGTGGTTCAGGTGTTTCTGGAGTTGTATGTGGTTCAGTGGGGTTGGGGTGTTTCTGGAGTTGTATGTGGTTCAGTGGGGTTTGGGGTGGTTCTGGAGTTGTATGTGGTTCAGGTGTTTCTGGAGTTGTATGTGGTTCAGTGGGGTTGGGGTGTTTCTGGAGTTGTATGTGGTTCAGTGGGGTTTGGGGTGGTTCTGGAGTTGTATGTGGTTCAGTGGGGTTTGGGGTGGTTCTGGAGTTGTATGTGGTTCAGTGGGGTTTGGGGTGGTTCGGGAGTTGTATGTGGTTCAGTGGGGGTTGGGCTGGTTCTGGAGTTGTATGTGGTTCAGTGGGGTTTTGGATGGTTCTGGAGTTGTATGTGGTTCAGTAGGGTTTGGGGTGTTTCTGGAGTTGTATGTGGTTCAGTGGGGTTTGGGGTGTTTCTGGAGTTGTATGTGGTTCAGTGAGGTTGGGGTGGTTCTGGAGATGTATGTGGTTCAGTGGGGTTGGGGTGGTTCTGGAGTTGTATGTGGTTCAGTGGGGTTTGGATGGTTCTGGAGTTGTATGTGGTTCAGTGGGGTTTGGGGTGGTTCTGGAGTTGTATGTGGTTCAGTGGGGTTTGGGGTGTTTCTGGAGTTGTATGTGGTTCAGGTGTTTCTGGAGTTGTATGTGGTTCAGTGGGGTTGGGGTGTTTCTGGAGTTGTATGTGGTTCAGTGGGGTTTGGGGTGGTTCTGGAGTTGTATGTGGTTCAGGTGTTTCTGGAGTTGTATGTGGTTCAGTGGGGTTTGGATGGTTCTGGAGTTGTATGTGGTTCAGTGGGGTTTGGGGTGGTTCTGGAGTTGTATGTGGTTCAGTGGGGTTTGGGGTGTTTCTGGAGTTGTATGTGGTTCAGGTGTTTCTGGAGTTGTATGTGGTTCAGTGGGGTTGGGGTGTTTCTGGAGTTGTATGTGGTTCAGTGGGGTTTGGGGTGGTTCTGGAGTTGTATGTGGTTCAGGTGTTTCTGGAGTTGTATGTGGTTCAGTGGGGTTGGGGTGTTTCTGGAGTTGTATGTGGTTCAGTGGGGTTTGGGGTGGTTCTGGAGTTGTATGTGGTTCAGTGGGGTTTGGGGTGGTTCTGGAGTTGTATGTGGTTCAGTGGGGTTTGGGGTGGTTCGGGAGTTGTATGTGGTTCAGTGGGGGTTGGGCTGGTTCTGGAGTTGTATGTGGTTCAGTGGGGTTTTGGATGGTTCTGGAGTTGTATGTGGTTCAGTGGGGTTTGGGGTGTTTCTGGAGTTGTATGTGGTTCAGTGGGGTTTGGGGTGTTTCTGGAGTTGTATGTGGTTCAGTGAGGTTGGGGTGGTTCTGGAGATGTATGTGGTTCAGTGGGGTTGGGGTGGTTCTGGAGTTGTATGTGGTTCAGTGGGGTTTGGATGGTTCTGGAGTTGTATGTGGTTCAGTGGGGTTTGGGGTGGTTCTGGAGTTGTATGTGGTTCAGTGGGGTTTGGGGTGTTTCTGGAGTTGTATGTGGTTCAGGTGTTTCTGGAGTTGTATGTGGTTCAGTGGGGTTGGGGTGTTTCTGGAGTTGTATGTGGTTCAGTGGGGTTTGGGGTGGTTCTGGAGTTGTATGTGGTTCAGGTGTTTCTGGAGTTGTATGTGGTTCAGTGGGGTTGGGGTGTTTCTGGAGTTGTATGTGGTTCAGTGGGGTTTGGGGTGGTTCTGGAGTTGTATGTGGTTCAGTGGGGTTTGGGGTGGTTCTGGAGTTGTATGTGGTTCAGTGGGGTTTGGGGTGGTTCGGGAGTTGTATGTGGTTCAGTGGGGGTTGGGGTGGTTCTGGAGTTGTATGTGCTTCAGTGGGGTTTTGGATGGTTCTGGAGTTGTATGTGGTTCAGTGGGGTTTGGATGGTTCTGGAGTTGTATGTGGTTCAGTGGGGGTTGGGGTGGTTCTGGAGTTGTATGTGATTCAGTGGGGTTGGGGTGTTTCTGGAGTTGTATGTGGTTCAGTGGGGTTTGGGGTGTTTCTGGAGTTGTTTGTGGTTCAGTGGGGTTGGGGTGGTTCTGGAGTTGTATGTGGTTCAGTGGGGTTGGGGTGGTTCTGGAGTTGTATGTGGTTCAGTGGGGTTGGGGTGTTTCTGGAGTTGTATGTGGTTCAGTGGGGTTTTGGATGGTTCTGGAGTTGTATGTGGTTCAGCGGGGTTGGGGTGTTTCTGGAGTTGTATGTGGTTCAGTGGGGTTTGGGGTGTTTCTGGAGTTGTATGTGGTTCAGTGGGGTTGGGGTGGTTCTGGAGTTGTATGTGGTTCAGTGGGGTTCTGGAGTTGTATGTGGTTCAGTGGGGTTTGGGGTGTTTCTGGAGTTGTATGTGGTTCAGTGGGGGTTGGGGTGTTTCTGGAGTTGTATGTGGTTCAGCGGGGTTGGGGTGTTTCTGGAGTTGTATGTGGTTCAGTGGGGTTTGGGGTGTTTCTGGAGTTGTATGTGGTTCAGTGGGGTTGGGGTGGTTCTGGAGTTGTATGTGGTTCAGTGGGGTTCTGGAGTTGTATGTGGTTCAGTGGGGTTTGGGGTGTTTCTGGAGTTGTATGTGGTTCAGTGGGGTTCAGGTGTTTCTGGAGTTGTATGTGGTTCAGTGGGGTTCAGGTGTTTCTGGAGTTGTATGTGGTTCAGTGGGGTTTGGATGGTTCTGGAGTTGTATGTGGTTCAGTGGGGTTGGGGTGTTTCTGGAGTTGTATGTGGTTCAGTGGGGTTTGGGGTGTTTCTGGAGTTGTATGTGGTTCAGTGGGGGTTGGGGTGGTTCTGGAGTTGTATGTGATTCAGTGGGGTTGGGGTGTTTCTGGAGTTGTATGTGGTTCAGTGGGGTTGGGGTGGTTCTGGAGTTGTATGTGGTTCAGTGGGGTTGGGGTGGTTCTGGAGTTGTATGTGGTTCAGTGGGGTTGGGGTGTTTCTGGAGTTGTATGTGGTTCAGTGGGGTTTTGGATGGTTCTGGAGTTGTATGTGGTTCAGCGGGGTTGGGGTGTTTCTGGAGTTGTATGTGGTTCAGTGGGGTTGGGGTGTTTCTGGAGTTGTATGTGGTTCAGTGGGGTTTGGGGTGTTTCTGGAGTTGTATGTGGTTCAGTGGGGTTGGGGTGGTTCTGGAGTTGTATGTGGTTCAGTGGGGTTCTGGAGTTGTATGTGGTTCAGTGGGGTTTGGGGTGTTTCTGGAGTTGTATGTGGTTCAGTGGGGGTTGGGGTGTTTCTGGAGTTGTATGTGGTTCAGTGGGGTTTGGATGGTTCTGGAGTTGTATGTGGTTCAGTGGGGTTGGGGTGTTTCTGGAGTTGTATGTGGTTCAGTGGGGTTCAGGTGTTTCTGGAGTTGTATGTGGTTCAGTGGGGTTTGGATGGTTCTGGAGTTGTATGTGGTTCAGTGGGGTTGGGGTGTTTCTGGAGTTGTATGTGGTTCAGTGGGGTTTGGGGTGTTTCTGGAGTTGTATGTGGTTCAGTGGGGGTTGGGGTGGTTCTGGAGTTGTATGTGATTCAGTGGGGTTGGGGTGTTTCTGGAGTTGTATGTGGTTCAGTGGGGTTGGGGTGTTTCTGGAGTTGTATGTGGTTCAGTGGGGTTGGGGTGTTTCTGGAGTTGTATGTGGTTCAGTGGGGTTTGGATGGTTCTGGAGTTGTATGTGGTTCAGTGGGGTTCAGGTGTTTCTGGAGTTGTATGTGGTTCACTGGGGTTTGGATGGTTCTGGATTTGTATGTGGTTCAGTGGGGTTGGGGTGTTTCTGGAGTTGTATGTGGTTCAGTGGGGTTGGGGTGTTTCTGGAGTTGTATGTGGTTCAGTGGGGGTTGGGGTGGTTCTGGAGTTGTTTGTGATTCAGTGGGGTTGGGGTGTTTCTGGAGTTGTATGTGGTTCAGTGGGGGTTGGGTTGTTTCTGGAGTTGTATGTGATTCTGTTGGGGTTTTGGGTGGTTCTGTAGGGTTTTGGGAGGTTCTGGAGTTGCCTTTGGGTTTTTCTTTATTTTTACAATTTTCTACATTGTAGAATAATAGTGAAGACATCAAAACTATGAAAAAACCCATATAGAATCAAGTAGTAACCAAAAAAGTGTTTTAATAAATATATTTTATATTTGAGATTCTTCAAAGTAGCCACCCTTTGCCTTGATGACAGCGATGCACACTTGTGGCATTCTCTCAACCAGCTTCATGAGGTAGTCACCTGGAATGCATTTCAATTAACAGGTGTGCCTTATTAAAAGTTAATTTGTGGAATTTATTTCCTTCTTAATGTGTTTGAGCCAATCAGTTGTGTTGTGTCAAGGTAGGGGTGGTATACAGAATATAGCCCTATTTGGTAAAATACCAAGTCCATATTATGGCAAGAACAGCTCAAATAAGAAAAGAGAAACAACAGTCCATCATTACATTAAGACATGAAGGTCAGTCAATGCAGAAAATGTCAAGAACTTTCAATGTTTCTTCAAGTGCAGTCTCAAAAAACATAAAGCGCTATGATGAAACTGGCTCTCATGAGGAAAGGAAGACCCAGAGTTACCTCTGCTACAGAGGATGAGTTCGTTAGAGTTAACTGCAACTCAGATTGCAGCCCAAATAAATGCTTCACAGAGTTCAAGTAACAGACACATCTCAACATCAAGTGTTCAGAGGAGACTGCGTGAATCAGGCTTTCATGGTCGAATTGCTGCAAAGAAACCACTACTAAAGGACACAAATAAGAAAAAGAGACTTGCTTGGGCCAAGAAACACAAGCAATGGTCATTAGACCGGTGGAAATCTGTCCTTTGGTCTGATGAGTCCAAATTGGAGATTTTTGGTTCCAACCGCCATGTCTTAGTGAGACGCAGAGTAGGTGAACAGATGATTCCGCATGTGTGGTTCCCACCATGAAGCATGGAGGAGGAGGTGTGATGGTGTGGGGGTGCTTTGCTGGTGACACTGTCAGTGATTTATTTAGAATTCAAGGCACACTTAACCAGCATGGCTACCACAGCATTCTGCAGTGATACACCCTCCCATCTGTTTTGCGCTTAGTGGGACTATCATTTGTTTTTCAACAGGACAATGACACCTCCAGGCTGTGTAAGGGGTATTTGGCCAAGAAGGAGAGTGATAGAGTGCTGCATCAGATGACCTGGCCTCTACAATCACCCGACCTCAACCCAATTGAGAGGGTTTGGGATGAGTTGAACCGCAGATTGAAGGAAAAGCAGCCAACAAGTGCTCAGCATATGTGGGAACTCCTTCAAGACTGTTGGAAAAGCATTTCAGGTGAAGCTGTTGAGAGAATGCCAAGAGTGTACAAAGCTGTCATCAAGGCAAAGAGTGGCTACTTTGAAGAATCTAAAATCTAAAATATATTTTGATTTGTTTAACACTATTTTGGTTACTACTTGATTCCATATATGTTATGTCATAGTTTTGATGTCTTCACTATTATTCTACAATGTTGTAAAAATAAAGAAAAACCTTGAATGAGTAGGTGTGTCCAAACTTTTGACTGGTACTGCATGTTCCATGAGCCTTTTTTAAGAGTAACAGATGAATTAATAGTTGTTTTGATGTTTTAATCCCAATATCGTGACAGCAACAATGGACGACAAATTATCTCTACGATGTTTTCTATAATCTGTGCATCATTCACGTCCTTTTTGAGGACCTTTGCGGCTCAGGGGAGAAATGCTGTTTTATCCTCAATATCACGTTGTCTGTACTTTGACTTGCAGGTCACTCTATTTAGTTCCCTCTTGTTCTCTCGAAGGCTTTGAAGGTTTGGAGTCTGCATTACTATAATACATTCAAAGATTGCTTCTTCCATAGGAAACACACACACACACACTCTCAGGTGATGTATTGCGTAAGACATCGTGTGTGGTTATGAGGGTCTTTCTCCCTGATCTTTTATCCCTCCATAGTTGTGAACCAATCTGCAAAAAAAGACATCTCAATAAAGGCAAAACTCATCATGTGTTATTCAGTCTCTCCTTTTCTCTCTGGGGACGACCTGAGTGAAGGACTACCAAGCTCTGATCTCTCCACAACAGTCAAGCCTGGGCCATGTGGGCTCATCTCTCTGGTTACGTACCAAATGGCACCCTATTCTCTATATAGTGCACTACTTTTGACCAGGGCCCATAGTGAATTGGGTGCCATTTGGTTGAACTAGATAAAACTGTGCTGTAAGGAAGGGGGCCTGGTGGCATCTTGTCGGGCCCATCTATGGATCTGGTTGATAGTGTCTCATGAACAGTAACATGAAAGAGTCATGTCATCAACCTTTGTGCTGTATTGTTTACCCTTTTATTCTCCTTCTTCTTCTTCTTCTTCTTCTTCTTCTTCTTCTTCTTCTTCTTCTTCTTCTTCTTCTTCTTCTTCTTCTTCTTCTTCTTCTTCTTCTTCTTCTTCTTCTTCTTCTTCTTCTTCTTCTTCTTCTCTGCTGCACCACGATATTACAGCAGGGAAAGCCTGACAGGACTGGAGAGTTGGACGCAGCAACAACTCTCTATATCTAGTCAGAGGTCTACAGGTCTACATTAAGTATGCTTCTATTTTTTCAGACAAGAGAGAAACAAATTTTCTTTATTGCTGTTGAAAGCAGAATGACCCTGCTGAATGAATGCAGCCTTAGGCTACACCTAAACCATAGCCTATCAAAATGAATTTCCCATTAGAAATTATCACTTATTTTTTAAATAATCTAACCCTGCTGTAAGATTATTTTACTCCTGCAATAAGGCTGGTCAAATTAAGATCCCACAACTGTATGTGGTGTGTATACTTTGTACAACACAAT
Organism: Salvelinus fontinalis; assembly: GCF_029448725.1. Classification (NCBI taxonomy): domain Eukaryota; kingdom Metazoa; phylum Chordata; class Actinopteri; order Salmoniformes; family Salmonidae; genus Salvelinus; species Salvelinus fontinalis. The sequence goes on from NC_074693.1 coordinate 18,916,330, forward strand.
TGCTTAAGAAAAATCTATCTGAGCTCCAAGCTATTTGTAGATTTGTTTTCCCTTTAATCTGATCCAGCTGATGGACCCTGGTCAAAAGTAGTGCACTATAAAGGGAATAGGGTGCCATTTGGTATGAAGTCTTGGAACCTATCTTGATTAATCCCTTATACAGACTGCAATGGTGAGCCCAGTATTAATACCCTCTAACCTTTATAGCATTTCCCCAAAGTAGGCTAATCTTACGTTATCTGTCCAAAATAACAGTGGACATCACTGTCAGAATGAAAGGGCTATTTCCTCTAACCTAGTATGTTAGCTATCCCCATACATAGAGGCCAGTATTGCAGCTGTCATCTCCCTCAGAGATGCCCTTCAATGAAGGCATCTTTTGTTTGGACCAATAAGTCTGACATTGTTCCGCTCTCAGGTGCACGAACCATGGCGGATAATGGAACACAATATGTCCTCTTTTAGCACGGCTAGTCGGCTACCACTACCATTCCTCATGAGCCAGGCACAACCGTTTCCTGTTACAGAGCTTCTTCCATTTTTTTATTTAAGTTTTTTACTTCTACAGCTTTCATTTTCTATGTGGTTTTATTTTTTACCCAGAAAACCTTTGACAGTTTTATATGCAAATTAAGCTGTGAGTAGGAGTGAACCCTCACTCTAAATATGATAACTTTATTAAATATGAAAAATCACATTGTGCAGTAGTATATGGTATTTTTTGGGTATGTGTGTGTCAGTCAATGAAGAGACAGGAGAGAACATTCCTGTTCATAGGATAACAACAAACATGAAAACACACTGACAACAGATACCTCTAAATAACAATGTATAGCAAGGCCTGCCATTCCACCATACTATACATTACATACACCTGTGTATGTTTGTGTGAGTTATGATTCCACACAGCGCCTTTATATGTCAACCTAAAGGAATGAGGTTGTGGTGCCTGTGAAAATAAACATTAGCTGTGAGATGTACAACAGGAGATTGTAAAGCCTCCAGCAGTGACAACATAAACCCTTCTCTCTCGCCCCCTCAGGGCTTGGGATTGTGTCTACTATTGTGATTGGTCACCACAGGTGAGGCATGTTATAGAAAAGCCTCTCTCCTCCCAGAGAGAAATGTCTTTGTTTGCTTCTGACAGGGGGAATGCATAGCTAAGCATCTCTGCGGCACTTTGAGCACTCAAAATGAGTCCCTGTATTTTCCTAATGTGCACTGAGATCTACTTTGATCTGCCCAAGCAGGTAAGGAGCATCTCTATCTGAGGGTGGGGGGGCTGAACCCATTCTGCTGCATTGCATACCAGTATAAAGATAACCTCAGTCCGTGAATCCCTCAGCCACAGCAACAGTCGTAACTCACAGTGCTTTCAAATAAGAACAAGAAGACTCCAAGTAAACTTTTATAAATGTTCATTGCTCCTTCAAGTATTATGGTTTCTGCAGGTTGCATTACCCTCTGTCTGACGTTATTCCACAGCAATACAACCACAACATTCCACACCAAACAAAAATATAAACGCAACATGCAACAATTTCAATGATTTGTAAGGAAATCAGTCAAATTAAATAAATGTATTAGGCCCTAATCTATGGATTTCACATGACTGGGAATACAGATATGCATCTGTTGGTCACAGATACCTTCAAAAGAAAGTAGGGGCATGACCACCATTTGCCTTATGCAGTGCAACACATCTCTTTCCCATTGAGTTGATCAGGCTGTTGATTGTGGCCAGTGTAATGTTGTCCCACTGGCAACTGGCTGTGTGAAGTTGCTGGACATTGGCGGGAACTGAAAGAAGCTGTCATACACGTCGATCCAGAGCATCCCAAACGTGCTCAATGGGTGACATGTCTGGTGACTATGAAAGCCATGGAAGAACTGGGACATTTTCAGCTTTCAGGAATTGTGTACAGATCCTTGTTACAAGGGGCCATGTAATATCATGATGAAACATGAGGTGATGGCGGCGGATGAAGGATACGACAATGGGCCTCAGGATCACGTCACGGTATCTCAGTGCATTCAAATTGCCATCGATAAAATACAATTGTGTTTGTTGTCCATAGCTTATGCCTGCCCATACCATAACCCCACCAGCATCATGTGGCACTCTGTTCACAACGTTGACATCAGCAAACCGCTTGCCACATGACACAGTACATGTGGTCTGTGGTTGTGAGGCCGGTTAGACGTACTGCCAAATTCTCTAAAACGATGTTGGAGGCGGCTTATGGTAGAGAAATTAACATTCAGTTCTATGCAACAGCTCTGGTGGACATTCTTGTTGTCAGCATGCCAAATACATGCTCCCTCAAAACTTGATACATCTGTGGCATTGTGTTGTGTGACAAAACTGTACATTTTAAAGTGGCCTTTTATTGTCCCCAGCACAAGGTGCACCTGTGTAAGGATCATGCTGTTTAATCAGCTTCTTGATATGCCACACCTGTCAGGTGGATGGATTATCTTGGCAAAGGAGAAATGCTCACTAACAGGGATGTAAAATTTGTGCACAAAACATGAGAGAAATATTTTTTTTGTGCTTATGGAACATTTCTGGGATCTTTTATTTCAGGTCATGAAATATGGGACCAACACATGTTGCGTTTGCATTTTTGTTCAGTGTATATCGTTAATAAAAATGTATTCTGTCAGGGCCTCCCAAGTGGCGCAGCGGTCTAAGGCACTGCATCACAGTGCTAGAGGCGTTACTACAGACCTGGGTTCATTCCATAGGACGGTGCACAATTGGCCCAGCGTCGTCCGGATTAGGGGAGGGTTTGACCGGTGAGGCTTTACTTGGCACATCGCACTCTAGCGACTCCTTGTGATGGGCCGGTTGCCTGCAGACTGACCCTGGTCGCCAGTTGAATGGTGTTTTCTCCAACACATTGGTGTGGCTGGCTTCTGGGTTATGCTGGCGGGTGTTAAGGAGCGTGGTTAGGCGGGTCATGTTTCGGAGGACACATGACTCCACCTTCACCCTAAAATACAAAAAATAAAATAAAATAATGTATTTTGTCATTTTTCACTCACGTCAGTGTAATCCATGAGACAATGACACAGTGAAAGATACATTCTGTCTCCAGTCCCACTGTTGGATCTCTCTGAAATTGCAACAAAGACTGAAAAAAAGCTCTAGCTAAAGAAGCAAGTGATGTCTGCCAAACCTGAGGCCTCCCTTTGGTGCTAGGGGCCTTTGGTGTGATATTTGATGCTAATCTCACTTTTGAGTCCAATTTTAGAGAATATGAATACATTTCTTTCTTCTGTCCCCAATCGAACACTGCTCTGTCCATCTAGTTTATGAGAAATGTGGTTCCAATTTCATAACAGTGGGAAGATGACCTTGCTTGCTGGCACTCGTTTGCGATTCCCTCACAGATTAGAATGTAGGCAATAAAACAGGCACCTGCTAGGAGTTGGTATAATAACTGAGCCAAATACAGAGAATGACGTGGGCAGAGAGACCAACCCCTGAGAAGAAAGAGCTTCTCCTTTTACATCACAATGGTTGACCAGGATGCCCTCTGAAACCCAGCACTATTTTTGAACGCTGTAGCTTTACAAGGTTCCAGCGTTGATGTAGGCTATACTTGTGGAGTCTCGCAACTGTTATTAGGCCTACACTAATAAAACCCGAATAATTACAATGAATTCAATTTAAAAAACTAATCTGGCGTCTTAATGCCATTCAGATCTGTGAGATTATGGGCAATTGGATATGGAGACATGCATACATTACTCAGAGGTTTGTATCCCAATCTCTATATAATGCACTACTTTCGACGAGAGCTAGGGAGTGCCATTTGGAACCAGACGGAGATAGTTCAAAACTGAGCCAGACGATCACATTAAACCCCCAGAAAGCCTCCATCAGGAGGATCATATTAACCCCCCAGCTAGTCTCCATCAGGAGGATCATATTAACCCCCCAGCTAGTCTCCATTAGGAGGATGATATTAACCCCCCAGCTAGTCTCCACTAGGAGGATGATATTAAACCCCCAGCTAGACTCCATCAGGAGGATGATATTAACCCCCCCAGCTAGACTCTATCAGGAGGATCATATTAACGCCCCAGCTAGTCTCCATCAGGAGGATCATGTTAAACCCCCAGATAGACTCTATCAGGAGGATGATATTAACCCCCCAGCTAGTCTCCATCAGGAGGATCATGTTAAACCCCCAGCTAGACTCCATCAGGAGGATGATATTAACCCCCCCAGCTAGACTCTATCAGGAGGATCATATTAACGCCCCAGCTAGTCTCCATCAGGAGGATCATGTTAAACCCCCAGATAGTCTCCATTAGGAGGATGATATTAAACCCCCAGCTAGTCTCCACTAGGAGGATGATATTAACCCCCCAGCTAGACTCCATCAGGAGGATGATATTAACCCCCCCAGCTAGACTCTATCAGGAGGATCATATTAACGCCCCAGCTAGTCTCCATCAGGAGGATCATGTTAAACCCCCAGCTAAACTCCACTAGGAGGATGATATTAACCCCCCCAGCTAAACTCCATCAGGAGGATGATATTAACCCCCCAGCCAGACTCAATCAGGAGGATCATGTTAAACCCCCAGCTAGTCTCCATCAGGAGGATCATATTAATCCCCCAGCTAGACTCCATCAGGAGGATCATATTAATCCCCCAGCTAGTCTCCATCAGGAGGATCATATTAACCCCCCAGCTAGACTCCAGGAGGATCATCTTAATCCCCAGCTAGTCTCCATCAGGAGGATCATATTAATCCCCCAGCTAGACTCCATCAGGAGGATCATATTAACCCTCCAGTTAGACTCCATCAGGAGGATCATATTAACCCCCCCAGCTAAACTCCATCAGGAGGATGATATTAACCCCCCAGCCAGACTCCATCAGGAGGATCATGTTAAACCCCCCAGCTAGTCTCCATCAGGAGGATCATATTAACCTCCCCAGCTAGACTCCATCAGGAGGATCATATTAACCCCCAGCTAGACTCCATCAGGAGGATCATATTAACCCCCAGCTAGTCTCCATCAGGAGGATCATATTAACCCCTAGCTAGACTCCATCAGGAGGATCATATTAACCCCCAGCTAGTCTCCATCAGGAGGATCATATTAATCCCCCAGCTAGACTCCATCAGGAGGATCATGTTAAACCCCCAGCCAGTCTCCATCAGGAGGATCATATTAACCTCCCCAGCTAGACTTCATCAGGAGGATCATATTAACCCCCAGCTAGTCTCCATCAGGAGGATCATATTAACCCCTAGCTAGACTCCATCAGGAGGATCATGTTAAACCCCCAGCTAGTCTCCATCAGGAGGATCATATTAATCCCCAGCTAGACTCCATCAGGAGGATCATATTAATCCCCCAGCTAGTCTCCATCAGGAGGATCATATTAATCCCCCAGCTAGACTCCATCAGGAGGATCATATTAATCCCCCAGCTAGTCTCCATCAGGAGGATCATATTAACCCCCCAGCTAGACTCCATCAGGAGGATCATATTAATCCCCCAGCTAGTCTCCATCAGGAGGATCATATTAATCCCCCAGCTAGACTCCATCAGGAGGATCATATTAACCCTCCAGTTAGACTCCATCAGGAGGATGATATTAATCCCCCAGCTAGTCTCCATCAGGAGGATCATATTAATCCCCCAGCTAGACTGCATCAGGAAGATCATATTAATCCCCCAGCTAGACTCCATCAGGAAGATCATATTAACCCCCCAGCTAGACTCCATCAGGAGGATGATATTAACCCCCAGCTAGTCTCCATCAGGAGGATCATATTAACCCCCCAGATAGACTCCATCAGGAGGATCATATTAACCTCCCAGCTAGACTCCATCAGGAGGATGATATTAACCCCCAGCTAGTCTCCATCAGGAGGATCATATTAACCCCCCAGCTAGTCTCCATCAGGAGGATGATATTAACCCCCCCAGCTAGACTGCATCAGGAAGATCATATTAACCCCCCAGCTAGACTCCATCAGGAGGATCATATTAACCCCCCAGATAGACTCCATCAGGAGGATCATATTAACCCCCCAGATAGACTCCATCAGGAGGATCATATTAACCTCCCAGCTAGACTCCATCAGGAGGATGATATTAACCCCCAGCTAGACTCAATCAGGAGGATGATATTAACCCCCAGCTAGTCTCCATCAGGAGGATCATATTAACCCCCCAGATAGACTCCATCAGGAGGATCATATTAACCTCCCAGCTAGACTCCATCACGAGGATGATATTAACCCCCAGCTAGTCTCCATCAGGAGGATGATATTAACCCCCAGCTAGTCTACATCAGGAGGATCATATTAACCCCCCCGATAGACTCCATCAGGAGGATCATATTAACCCCCCAGATAGACTCCATCAGGAGAATCATATTAACCTCCCAGCTAGACTCCATCAGGAGGATGATATTAACCCCCAGCTAGTCTCCATCAGGAGGATCATATTAACCCCCCAGATAGACTCCATCAGGAGGATCATATTAACCCCCCAGATAGACTCCATCAGGAGGATCATATTAACCTCCCAGCTAGACTCCATCACGAGGATGATATTAACCCCCTCCATCCAGAAACACTGCAGCAAGCATTCTTCTACATACCAGCCAATATGCTTTGATCAATTGCCTCGATCAATCACTTTGTGTGCATCCCAAATGGCACCATATTCCCCAGGTAGTGCACTACTTTTGACCAGGTTCTGGTTAAAAGTAGTGCACTATGTAGGGAATAGGGTGCCATTTGGGAGTCACTCGGTCACTGTTTATCTCCACTGGATCTATAAGGAAGGGTATTAAAAGGTAACTGTATCTTAACCAATGGAATGGGCTTTGATTTGCCGTTCCTATTCAGAGTAAGAGGATGTCATTATAATAGACATTTATCATTGCTGTGCTGACTGCACCATACAATTTTTAAGGGAAATAACTCCACTGGTGCACCAGCGGCCTTGCTGCCATTATTTTAACAACAATTACTGTTGTCGTCTAATGGTCTCAAATGAAAAAGTTTGTAGGAAAAAAAGTATCATGCAGTAAATACACACACTGTAATCCTGCTTTTCTAAGACCTGTCTTGCTTTGTACAGTGTAGTTTAAAGCCATAGACAGCTTCGAAGGCCAAATCGGTATCTTTATCCTCCCTCCAATGTCACGACTTCCACCGAAGGTGGCTCCTCTCCCTGTTCGGGCAGCGCTCGGTGGTCGTCGTCGCTGGTCTACTAGCTGCCACCGATCCCTTTTCTTTTTCGTTTGGCTTTGTCTGTCTTGTGTTCACCTGTGTCTAGTTAAAGCTAATCAGTGGGGTATTTAATCCTGCCCTACCCGCTAGGTTTTGTGTGGGATTGTTTGTGATACTGTCGTTGGCTTGGGTTGCGTTTTTTCCCTGTTAAGCAGGTTTATTTTCTCGGGACTGTTTTTCCCGCTCGTTAATTTAGAAGAGGAGTGTGTTCCTCCGTTTTTGACTAGACTGCGTTCCTGTTTTCTAGTGGCTGCTTTTGGGGTCCTGTACCTGTTTTGTTGGTGGACCAATAAATAAAACGCCCTTCTTGAAATTCTTGCTCTCCTGTGCCTGACTCCACACCCACCTCTCCTAGGGAGATACTGACAGAATCCCGCACCAAAAAATCATGGAGTCAGCAGGATCGGACGCGCCCTTCCCGTCCATGGAGGAGTGTGTCCTCCAGCATACCGCCGTTTTACACCGTCTGGGGACGGCTATGGATCAAGTGATGGCGAGAACGGAGAAATGGGAGAGGAGCGGCCTCCCTACCCCGTCTTCAGCCACTCTCCAGCCTGCACCACCACCTTCTCCGGCGGCGTCCGGACCCAGCGGAATCCGGCTCGCACTCCCGAGGGAGTACAATGGGACGGCTGCTGGGTGCAAGGAGTTCCTGCTCCAGCTGGAGCTTTACCTGGCAACCGTTCACCCGACTCCCTCGGGAGGGGAGAGTGTCAACGTCCTCGTCTCCTGCCTTTCGGGCAAAGCCCTGGAGTGGGCCAACGCGGTCTGGGAGGGTCCAGACTCGGCAAGGGACCATTACCCAGAGTTCACCCGCCGCTTCGGGCTGTGTTCGACCACCCACCGGAGGGCCGAGCGGCGGGTGAACGTCTGTTTCATCTAAGGCAGGAGAAGAGGAGCGCACAGGATTTCGCACTGGAGTTTCGGACCCTGGCCGCTGGCGCGGGGTGGAATGACAGGGCCCTGATGGACCACTATAGGTGCAGCCTAAGGGAGGACCTCCGCAGGGAGCTAGCTTGTCGAGACACCACCCTCACTCTGGACCAACTGATAGACATGTCCATCAGGCTGAACAACTTGCTGGCTGCTCGCGGGCATCCAGATCGGGTCCTGTTCGTTCCACCTCCCAGCACTCCCGCTCTGACACCCATGGAGTTAGGGGGTGCTGCAGCTAGGGCGACCAGAGGAGGAGCCTCCTCCTGCGCCAGTTGTGGTTGGAGAGGGCACACTGCCGACCGGTGCTGGAGGAGCTCATCTGGGAGTTGAGAGGGCAGGCAGAGCACTGCTCGGACACCCCAGGTGAGTCAGCACCAGGCTCACCCAGAGCTCCCTGTTGGTCATATGTATGTGTTGATTTCCTGAGTTTTCCCCCCCATTCCCAGCATAAGGCGCTGGTAGATTCAGGCGCAGCGGGGAATTTTATGGACCGCGGGTTTGCGCTTAAGTTAGGGATTCCCTTGGTTCAGATGGACCAACCCTTCCTCGTGCACACCCTAGATAGTCGACCATTAGGGTCAGGGCTGGTCAGGGAGGCCACAGTTCCACTGGGCATGGTGACGCAGGGGGGTCATGGGATTAGTCTCTTCTCCTGCGTTTCCAGTGGTGCTGGGGATTCCCTGGTTGGCTAGTCACAATCCCAACATTTCGTGGAAACAGGGGGCTCTAAAGGGGTGGTCAGAGGAGTGCTCAGGTAGGTGTGTGGGAGTTTCCATCGGTGCAACGACGGTGGAGATTCCGGACCAAGTCTCCACCGTGCGCATTCCCCCCGAATATGCCGATTTGGCTATCGCTTTCTGTAAAAAGAGGGTGACCCAATTACCACCTCATCGACGAGGGGATTGTGCGATAAACCTCCAGGTAAACGCCGCACTTCCCAGGAGTCACGTCTATCCCCTGTCACAGGAGGAGACGGTGGCTTTGGAGACATATGTCACCGAATCTCTGGGACAGGGGAACATTCGGCCCTCCAGGTCACCCGCCTCCTCGAGTTTATTTTTTGTGAAGAAGAAGGAGGGAGGTCTGCGTCCGTGCATTGACTATAGAGGTCTAAATTCCATCACAGTGGGGTTCAGTTACCCGCTACCTCTCATCGCCACGGAGGTGGAGTTATTTCACTGAACACGCTTCTTCACAAAACTGGATCTCAGGAGCGCGTATAACTTGGTGCGCATCTGGGAGGGAGATGTGTGGCCATTATGAGTACCTCGTCATGCCGTATGGGTTGAAAAATGCTCCAGCCGTCTTCCAATCCTTTGTAGACGAGATTCTCAGGGACCTGCACGTGCAGGGTGTGGTGGTTTATAGCGATGACATTGTGATCTATTCCGCCACACGAGCCGCGCATGTGTCTCTGGTGCGCAGGGTACTTGGGCGACTGTTGGAGCATGACCTGTACGTCAAGGCCGAGAAATGTGTGTTCTCCAAACAAGCCGTCTCTTTCCTGGGGTATCGTATTTCCACATCTGAGGTGGTGATGGAGTGTAACCTCATTGCGGCCGTGCGTAATTGGCCGACTCCGACCACGGTAAAGGAGGTGCAGCGGTTTTTAGGGTTTGCCAATTACTACCGGAGGTTTATCCGGGGTTTTGGGCAGGTGGCTGCTCCCATTACCTCACTGCTGAAGGGGGGGGGGGGGGGGGGGGGGGGGGGGGCGGTGCGTTTGCGGTGGTCGACGGAGGCGGGCAGAGCTTTTGGTCATCTGAAGGCTTTGTTTACCGATGCTCCCGTATTGGCTCATCCGGACCCCTCTTTGGCATTCATAATGGAGGTGGATGCGTCCGAGGCTGGTGTTGGAGCTGTGCTATCACAGCGCTCGGACACGCCACTGAAGCTTCGCCCTTGCACTTTCTTTTCGAGGAAGCTCAGTCCGGCGGAGCGAAACTATGATGTGGGGGACCGGGAGTTGCTGGCTCTGGTAAAGGCTCTGAAGGTGTGGAGACATTGGCTTGAGGGGGCGCAACACTCTTTTCTCATCTGGACTGACCACCGTAATCTGGAGTACATCCGGGGATGCGAGGAGACTGGATCCTCGCCAGGCAAGATGGGCAATGTTTTTCACCAGATTTCGTGTCACCATCTCATATAGACCAGGTTCCCGTAACGCTAAGGCCGACGCACTGTCCCGTCTCTATGATACCGAGGAGCGGTCCATCGATCCCACCCCCATACTTCCGGCCTCTTGTCTGGTGGCACCGGTGGTATGGGAGGTGGACGCAGACATCGAGCGGGCGTCACGGTTAGAACCTACTCCACCACAGTGTCCAGCTGGTCGGAGGTACGTCCCGCTTGGTGTTCGCGACAGATTAATCAGATGGGCCCACACGCTACCCTCCTCTGGTCATCCGGGGATTGATAGGACGATGCGGGGTCTTAGGGGGACATAGTCCCCAGTTCACGTCCCGGGTTTGGAGGGCGTTCATGGAGCGTCTAGGGGTCTCGATCAGCCTGACCTCGGGTTTTCACCCCGAGAGTAATGGGCAAGTGGAGAGAGTTAACCAGGATGTGGGTAGGTTTCTGGCCAGGAGAGTGGGCGAGGTTCATCCCATGGGCTGAAATGGCCCAAAATTCACTCAGCCACTCCTCCACGAACCTGTCGCCGTTCCAGTACGTGTTGGGCTATCAGCCGGTCCTGGTACCGTGGCATCAGAGCCAGACCGAGGCTCCTGCGGTGGAGGAATGGGTGCAGTGCTCAAAGGAGACCTAGAGAGCCGTCCAGGAATCCCTGAAACGGGCCGGTGGGCGGCAGAAGGAGAGCGCTGACCGCCACCGCAGTGAGGCCCTCGTGTTCGCACCGGGGGACCAGATCTGGCTCTCGACCCGAAACCTGCCCCTCCGCCTGCCCTGCCGGAAGCTGAGTCCGCGGTTTGTGGGGCCATTTAAAGTCCTGAGGAGAATAAACGAGGTGTGTTATAGGTTACAGCTCCCCCCTTACTATCAAATTAAACCCTCGTTTCATGTGTCTCTCCTCAGGCCGGTGGTAGCTGGTCCACTGCAGGACGTCCATTGCAGGAGGTCCCTCCGCCCCCCCTGGACATCGAGGGGGCCCCGGCGTACACGGTACGTTCCATCCTGGACTCTAGGCGTCAGGTGGAGGGCCGGCAGTACCTTGTGGATTGGGAGGGGTACGGTCCGGAGGAGAGGTGCTGGGTGCCGGTGGGGGACATCTTGGACTCATCTCTGCTGAGTGAGTTCCACAGCCTCCGTCCGGATCGCCCTGCGCCTCGCCCTCCGGGTCGTCCTCGAAGCCGGCATCGGAGCGCTGCGGGAGCCGCGTGTCGGCGGGGGGGGGGGGGGGGGGGGGGGGGGGGGGCGGTGCGTTTGCGGTGGTCGACGGAGGCGGGCAGAGCTTTTGGTCATCTGAAGGCTTTGTTTACCGATGCTCCCGTATTGGCTCATCCGGACCCCTCTTTGGCATTCATAATGGAGGTGGATGCGTCCGAGGCTGGTGTTGGAGCTGTGCTATCACAGCGCTCGGACACGCCACTGAAGCTTCGCCCTTGCACTTTCTTTTCGAGGAAGCTCAGTCCGGCGGAGCGAAACTATGATGTGGGGGACCGGGAGTTGCTGGCTCTGGTAAAGGCTCTGAAGGTGTGGAGACATTGGCTTGAGGGGGCGCAACACTCTTTTCTCATCTGGACTGACCACCGTAATCTGGAGTACATCCGGGGATGCGAGGAGACTGGATCCTCGCCAGGCAAGATGGGCAATGTTTTTCACCAGATTTCGTGTCACCATCTCATATAGACCAGGTTCCCGTAACGCTAAGGCCGACGCACTGTCCCGTCTCTATGATACCGAGGAGCGGTCCATCGATCCCACCCCCATACTTCCGGCCTCTTGTCTGGTGGCACCGGTGGTATGGGAGGTGGACGCAGACATCGAGCGGGCGTCACGGTTAGAACCTACTCCACCACAGTGTCCAGCTGGTCGGAGGTACGTCCCGCTTGGTGTTCGCGACAGATTGATCAGATGGGCCCACACGCTACCCTCCTCTGGTCATCCGGGGATTGATAGGACGATGCGGGGTCTTAGGGGGACATAGTCCCCAGTTCACGTCCCGGGTTTGGAGGGCGTTCATGGAGCGTCTAGGGGTCTCGATCAGCCTGACCTCGGGTTTTCACCCCGAGAGTAATGGGCAAGTGGAGAGAGTTAACCAGGATGTGGGTAGGTTTCTGGCCAGGAGAGTGGGCGAGGTTCATCCCATGGGCTGAAATGGCCCAAAATTCACTCAGCCACTCCTCCACGAACCTGTCGCCGTTCCAGTACGTGTTGGGCTATCAGCCGGTCCTGGTACCGTGGCATCAGAGCCAGACCGAGGCTCCTGCGGTGGAGGAATGGGTGCAGTGCTCAAAGGAGACCTAGAGAGCCGTCCAGGAATCCCTGAAACGGGCCGGTGGGCGGCAGAAGGAGAGCGCTGACCGCCACCGCAGTGAGGCCCTCGTGTTCGCACCGGGGGACCAGATCTGGCTCTCGACCCGAAACCTGCCCCTCCGCCTGCACTGCCGGAAGCTGAGTCCGCGGTTTGTGGGGCCATTTAAAGTCCTGAGGAGAATAAACAAGGTGTGTTATAGGTTACAGCTCCCCCCTTACTATCAAATTAAACCCTCGTTTCATGTGTCTCTCCTCAGGCCGGTGGTAGCTGGTCCACTGCAGGACGTCCATTGCAGGAGGTCCCTCCGCCCCCCCTGGACATCGAGGGGGCCCCGGCGTACACGGTACGTTCCATCCTGGACTCTAGGCGTCAGGTGGAGGGCCGGCAGTACCTTGTGGATTGGGAGGGGTACGGTCCGGAGGAGAGGTGCTGGGTGCCGGTGGGGGACATCTTGGACTCATCTCTGCTGAGTGAGTTCCACAGCCTCCGTCCGGATCGCCCTGCGCCTCGCCCTCCGGGTCGTCCTCGAAGCCGGCATCGGAGCGCTGCGGGAGCCGCGTGTCGGCGGGGGGGTGGGGGGGGTGGGGTGGGGATACTGTCACAACATACACCGAAGGTGGCTTCTCTCCCTCCTTTCCCTTGGCGGTCGTTGTCGCCGGCCTACTAGCTGCCACCGATCCCTTTTCTTTTTAGTTTGGTTTTGTCTGTCTTGTGTTCACCTGTGTATCGTTTAGGCTAATCAGTGGGGTATTTAATCTCGCACTACCTGCTAGGTTTTGTGCGGGATTGTTTGTGTTACCGTCGTTGGCTTGAGTTGCGTTTTATTTTCTCGGGACTGTTTTTCCTGCACGTTAGTTTAGTAGAGGAGTGTGTTCCTCCGTTTTCGACTAGACTGCGTTCCTGTTTTCTAGTGGCTGCTTTTGTGGTCCTGTACCTGTTTTGTTGGTGGACCAATAAATAAAACGCCCTTCTTGAAATTCTTGCTCTCCTGTGCCTGACTCCACACCCACCTCTCCTAGGGAGATACTGACATCCAGATTCCTTCAACTGTGAGCTATTAAGGCTGTCCCCATAGGAGAACCCCTTTGGTTGCAAGTAGAACCCTTTTTGGTTCCAGCCCTATGTGGAATGGGTTCTATGTGGAACCCAAAAAGGTTCTACCTGTTCTACCTGTGCCTTCGGAAAGTATTCAGACCCCACATTTTGTTATATTACAGCCTTAACCTAAAATAGATACAATTTAAAAAATCCTCTGCAGTCTACACACAATACCCCATAATGACAAAGCAAAAACAAATTTTGGGGAATTTTTACATATTTATTACAAATAAAAAACAGAAATACCTTATTTACATAAGTATTCAGACCCTTTGCTATGAGACTAGAAATTGAGCTCAGGTGCATCCTTGAGATGTTTCTACAACTTGATTGGAGTCTACCTGTGGTAAATTCAATTGATTGGACATGATTTGGAAAGGCACACACCTGTCTATATAAGGTCTCACAGTTGACAGTGTATGTCAGAGCAAAAACCAAGCCATGAGGTCGAAGGAATTGTCCGTAGACCTCAGAAGCAGGATTGTGTCGAGGCACAAAGGTACCAAAAAATGTCTGCAGCATTGAAGGTCCCCAAGAACATAGTGGTCTCCATCATTCTTAAATAGAAGAAGTTTGGAACCACCAAGACTCTTCCTAGAGCTGGCCGCCTGCCCAAACTGACCAATCGGGGGAAAATGGCCTTGGTCAGGGAGGTGACCAAGAACCCTATAGTCACTCTGACAGAGCTCTAGATTTTCTCTGTGGAGATGGGAGAACCCTTCAGAAGGACAACCATTCTCTTCAGCACTCCACCAATTAGGCCTTTATGGTAGAGTGGCCAGATGGAAGCCACTCCTCAGTAAAAGGCACATCACAACCCTCTTGGAGTTTGCCAAAAGGCACCTAAAGACTCTCAGACCATGAGAAACAAGATTATCTGGTTTGATAAAACCAAGATTGAACAACTTAGCCTGAATGCCAAGCATCACATCTGGAGGAAACCTGGCACCATCCCTACGGTGAAGCATTAGTGGTGGCAGCATCATGCTGTGGGGATGTTTTTCAGTGGCAGGGACTGGGAGACTAGTCAGGATTGAGGCAAAGATGAACAGAGCAAAGTACAGAGAGATCCTTGATTAAAACCTGTTCCAGAGAGCTCAGAACCTCAGACTAGGGCGAAGGTTGACTTTCAACAGGACAACAACCCTAAGCACACAGTCAAAACAACACAGGTGTGGCTTCATGACAAATTTCTGAATGTCCTTGAGTGGCCCAGCCAGAGCCTGGACTTGAACCCCATCAAACATCTCTGGAGAGACCTGAAAACAGCTGTGCAGCAACGTTCCCCATCCAACCTGACAAAGCTTGAGAAGATCTGCAGAGAAGAATAGGAGAAACTCCCCAAGTCAGATGTGCCAAGCTTGTAATGTCATACCCAGAAGACTTCATGCTCTAATCACTGCCAAAGGTGCTTCAACAAAGTACTGAGTAAAGGGTCTGCATACTTATGTAAATGTGATATTTCATTTTTTTGTTTTTTTATTAATAATTAGCAAAAATAAAAAATAAACAGTTTTCACTTTGTCATTATGGGGTGTTGTGTGTAGATTGATGTGGATTTAAAAAACAAAAACAATTTAAGAACTTGTTTAAATCCATTTTAGAACTTGTTCAGAAGTTGTTTAAATCCATTTTAGAAGTTGTTCAGAACTTGTTTAAATCCATTTTAGAACTTGTTTAGAACTTGTTTAAATCCATTTTAGAACTTGTTTAGAACTTGTTTAAATCCATTTTAGAACTTGTTTAGAACTTGTTTAAGTCCATTTTATAACTTGTTCAGAAGTTGTTTAAATCCATTTTAGAACTTGTTTAGAACTTGTTTAAATCCATTATAGAACTTGTTCTCAACTGGCCTACCTGGTTAAATAAAGGTGAAATTAAAAATAAATTAAAATAAGGCTGTAATGTAACAAAATGTGGAAAGAGTCAAGGGGTCCGAATATTTTCCGAAGGCACTGTATCTGATCACTTTCTTCAGCATCTTGTTGTGGTGGTTTGTGTTGCCTTAAATATCTGCGAGCATGGAGGCTTTGGCAAAATAAAGGTAACTTTGTGCTCCGCTGATTAACCTCTGTATCAGTGCCTTTTGATGAGGTGT